>NC_050449.1:46360460-46642960 GCF_903995425.1 Onychomys torridus
GGTCACTTAATTGTTTTCACTTTACTGTGCAGGGCTTCAGACATTTTTGCCAATTATTTCATAAACAACTTTTCACAGAAAAGAACTGTGTTTAATTATTTTTCTTACATTCCAATCACTGCACTAGCTGTAGCGAAAGTCGGTAATTATTTGTTGACATGAATCAGTGACAAAGCATCCTATTTCAACATTCCTATGGTGACTTTCAGACAAGCTGGGGAGAGGGTCAAGTGGGGAAATGTGCTGGCTGCTCCTGCAGAGGACTGTGGCTTCATTCTGGCCCCACTGCTTGCTAACTTGGAGAAATCATTACCTCAGTGGGCCTCAGTCTGTTAAAATGCAAAACGAACTCAGAGCTATTTCTATAGGGATGGTGCAGGTCTTTTTAAAAAGATAATGTTCCTTGGCACTCAAGAAGCAGAAGCACCTTTACAACCATCTCTCCTCTCATTGATCAGGACCCTTAAGAACCAACATACAAAAGTCTGTTAGACTCAGACAGATGACTCTCAGGTGCCTGGGTGCCCAGTCACCCAGTCATAGAACCCTGTGCCCAGGAGCAAGTGCCAGGACATCTTGTCACTACTGAGCTCTTCACATAATCTTCTCTAAGATATTCAGTATCGACATCAAAACATGCCTTGCCTCACCTCAGTTCTTTATGTGACACAAATCAAGGACCCCAGAGAGTTCCAACTTCTGGGAACATGTCCTTAGCAGTCTCCATGGTATGAAATTTCACTAATGGAGACCTGCTTCTTGGAGAAAGGCTCAAAAACTTTATTGCCAAATCTCCTCTAAAAATACAACTTAAAGAACAAAAGTTAATCAGCTGTTAGGAAAACAGGCAGGGGTCGTGATAGGAATGAGAAAGTTGTTTAGGAAGGAAACAACAACAACAATATGAGCTCTACTGGTCAACTTCTTATGACAAAGTCTGGGCACTCACCGCATCTGGGTGGAGGTGCTGTGTGTTGAAAGCAAATCCCTTGGAGGTATACGTGGGAGGTGATGTGTGCCACAGGACCCTTCAAACACAACCTCCTCAGCTTTCCATCTGACTGGCTCCTAATGCCCAGCCTACGTATCTACGGGTGTCTGCCTCTGTAACTACTGTAGAAGTCCCTTCCTAGTCTTCTGCTTCATAGAACTCACATGAATTTCCACACACTGGGTCTGGGCTCTGTGCCATCAACTGACATGGAAGACCCAGCATCACCTGCCAGGACTCTGTGAAGAAAGTGAGAGGTAGACAGTGATTGACCGAGGCTGATGGGCCAGCAGAGAAGATCAAATATTCATCCTAGGACCCTGGATGCAGTGGGCTGATTAGAAAAGGCCAAAAGTTCCTCCATGGAATCAGCATAGTTTATAACTGATAATTTACACATGGGCTCACTTTCCTTTGGTAATTATAGATTATTATCCAACTAATTACAGTACACGGCTTTAAAAGATCTAAAATTTATTAGCCCAATCTGGAAATTACTGTGAAACGTGATTTGAAAAGAAAAAATGTTGAGAAAGTAGTTCTAGTCTTGCCAGGGTGACACAGCATGGTGTCCTCATGGTCTCTTCCTGTATGGGACACGTGTACTGCTGCATACCCCACAGACATCCTAGCAAGGAGGTTCAGCATCTCACTTCCAAATGACTTTTCTCTGTAAGCGGGGGTGCCAGATTTACAAAAAAAGAAAAAAAACAAAGGACCAGATGTCAGTTAAATTTGAATTTTAGATACCTATTAAATCAACTTAGCCCTCAAATGTTGCAAAGGGAATACTTATACTAAAAATTATTCATCTTATAACTAAAATTCAAATTTAACACAGCATCCTGTGTTTAATCTGGCAAAGAGATCTGAAAGCAAAGCTGGGGAATAATGCTGAATAGACAGCGCTAAAACAGGTTTAATGAACAGTATCCCAAAGTCCTTCATACAAAAATACGAGCATCCAACAAGGCTATGTTGAAAGCTGGGAGGGAAATGTTCATGAGAATTCCCAAGTATGAGCTTCCACTCCCAAGTTAAATGGCAAACAGTGAATTATTCCATTTGTGTGTGGATCTGATCCGCCTTTATGGTCCTTAGTGCTATCTACAAAAAATCTGCTCAATGACTACTGAAAGAAAGAAAAACAAGAGTTATGGGCAGTGTGCTCCTGTCTTGAGAACCACATCCACGTTCACACTTACCCACCTCATCTACGGGTTCTCGGAAGCACAGCTGTAGTCACCTGACTAGATCACCATTCCCAACCTTCCTGATATTTTGATGCAACAAAGGAAGTTCACATGCTGATTACTCCTAAGTAGGAAATAATCAAGGGTTAAGGGGTAGAAAGCAGCAGAAGAGGAAATGTTCTCATTAATAAAGGTATCAGCACCTTGCTTTTTTTTTTTTTAATTTTCAAAATGGCTTTTAAAACTATTTGGATATAAAACAATCACTGACTAGTATACTTGAAAAGAAACATAGCCTAACCAAAGACAAAGTTAACCAGTAGCATAAATTTTCAAAGAACATCACTGTGAGTTGCATGTCATCAAAGTAGTGAGATGATCCCTCCATTCACCAAAGACAGGTGAGATCCTAATCTTAGCATACTTTATGGTCCAGGGGTTTTGGAGGATGGAAAGAACCAGGAAATAAATACAAGAAATAAACAATAATAAGGAATTCAAATAAACAATACAGGCACAAATAAAATAACTGAGTGCTGGGGGCAGTATCAAGAGCTCAGGAGGAAATAAAACAGACCATAACCTACAGATCTAAAAAAGACCCAGTAGTTTCCCAAAAGTATCTCTAAATTCCAGGTTCAAGACTGAGGACTCCTGAATTCTCTTAATCATCCCAATTCAGTTTTGCAAAGTTCATTCAGCTTAGAGATGGGCTTGCCTAATCATCCTGTGTGTCCATAATGCATAAAATACATCCCCTTTCATGATTCATAGTCTCTCCCTTCCTTCATCCCTTTCTTCTCTCTCTTCCTCTCCTCTCCTTCCCTCCCTCTGTCCTTCTCTCCCTCCCTTCTGCTCTCCTCCCTCCCTTTCTCCTTTCTTTCTCTCTCTGTCTTGTTTATATGCATAACCTTTGTATGTACAGCAGAGCTTACTGAGGTTTGTGGAGAAAAGCAAGGGAATTTACTCACAAATACTTACCATTTAAAGGATATGTCTCCAAGCCTAGGGACACAATCCACGTGGCTCCTTTTCTGGCTTCTACATTCTGTTAATGTTCTCTTCATTTCTGCTGATAATCTTTGCATGTACTTATTGTCTTTTCCCTACTAAACCTTCAACTTTGGCATCTTGCTTTTGCATAAGCCCCTTCTCAAGATACTACCTGAAACAGACAATTTCTTCCCTAAGAGAAATTTGGAAGCCAGCTGTTAAGATAATCATTTATTTCAACAGCCACATGAAACAGTCAGAAATCTATACTTTGTTGCACTGTGTGTATGAATTGTTAAAAGGGAAAAAAAATCCCTTGACTTTGCAATAACTAAAAGTTTGAATGAGGCCCAAGCACTTTCTTGAGTCAGTTCCCCACATCCATTTGGTATCCCACAGACTACGTGCCTGGTGCACAGTAGGCCCTCAATAAATGTTTGATGGGTTTAATTTAATGTACTACAACCTACACAAGCACCATGGTGAGTACAAAACACACATCTGACAGCTCAATGCTCAAGAAAGGCAGCTCGTTTATTAGTGGCAATTCGCCACCAGCAGTATTTAGATATAGATTGGTTTTCCATGCTGCTTCTTGATCCCATCATTAGAAAGTACTCCTGGGGTACTTTTTGAAGTGAGCACAGGGAGAATGCATCCCTATCGTCTCACACTTCACACTTAAAGATTCAATACACTGATTGTCTCAAAGAAAACAGGTAATGGGGGTGAGTAAGCCAGTACTGGCTAGGTTCATCCACTGTTCGGGTCATAACAATATTTAAATCACATTGCCACAAAGGTGACTTGATGTCCGCGCTGTCCTTGAGCTGCCCTTCCTTTCATGCAAACTTGACCTCAGAGGATTTTTTTTGGCTTTGGAAATAACTTTGTTTCCATCTGGAGAACCTGTTTCTCATTCTCAAGGAGACTCCTATTAGTAACTCCAGCCAGGCCATGGCCAGGCCAAGCTGAGTTATCACTTGCCATATTTATTCATCTTTGAATCAGCTGCCTTCCATCTGCAATGTACTTTGGTCTCTTTACTGCTAACTCTATGACACTGTTAGCACTTCCCATTGGATTATGGACTTTCTGGGAGCTGATGTGACATCTTTCACCTTTTTAATGCTTTAGGATATACCACAAAGCTTGTGGAATGGTTTTATTTGCTTAACAAATATTTACTGATCAAATCACTCTCTTCTCATTCTAGGGCAAGTGAGTCTTAGAAGGGGATGGGAAAGCTATGATATTGATAAGAAAATAAAGCATTTAGATTTCCACTTAACGTATGTTGCATAAGAAGTATTTTGTAACTGTCCTAATATAACATCTAAATTAGACTTTGTGATATGCTGTTTAACACATGAATTGCCCACTTCACCAGAGCAAAGAAGTGTTTCTCTAACTTTCAGAATTTATAATGTTAAATTCAATGATTCAATGTTAAACTCACTTAGTCTATTCTGGGTTTCTTAGTTCTTAGTTCTTTCTCATGGAGAAGGGAGCTGGAGGCACAAAAAGCAAGAAAGTTGTACAGATTGTGCTTGTAAGTAATAAATGTTTTCCATTTGTTCTGTGTAAATAGCATGAATCCATCTTGTTTTTCTATTAATCTGGGTACTCTGGTAGATCAGACTAGGCAATTAGTACTATGGGGTCCTAATGAGGACTTTTAGATTACCCTCTTCTTTACTACATGAATTAGTTGAGCTGGATGGTGGTGTTGCATGTCTTTAATCCCAGCACTTGGGAGGCAAAGGCAGGTGGATCTCAGTGAGTTCAAGGCCAGCCTGGTCTACAAAGAGAGTTCCAGGGCAGCAAGAGCAGAGAAATACTATCTCAAAAAAAAAAAAGCAATGAATTAGTTGAGATCCTTTTGGAAGGAAGAAATGTCCCTGTATTTCTCATTCACCATTGCTATGTACTTACACATACTTATTTCATTCTTTAAGCTATAATCTAATGCTATTATTTATTAATGGAAATGGGATCATTTGCAAACTGATATGTGTCCTTTTAAACCATCTGTATCTTTTCAAAAAATTATTTGATTTGTGGCATCATAAGATGTCATGGCCAAATGTTTCTGTAAGGAGAAAAGCCCCAATTTCCCCTCATTTACTTGTTTAGTGGGTAAACTTAATTTTCTTAAATGAATGGTCCTTTGTCCATTTGAAAGGTGGTCCTTAAGCATCTACTGAACAAGGATACAATTGTGGTTGGAACAGACCCAGACCTAGCCCTCCACTTCCTGGGTTCAATGCCTAAAACATAAGCAAGCAGAATACCCTAAGAAACTGCAAAGATGACAGTGTGGGTATGAACAACTGCTGCTTTGCATACTTTGGCAAAAAAGAAATAACTCTGGCATATGTTCGAGGCCCTTATTAATCACATCGAGGAAACACTATATTATCATCCAAGGAAAACTGCTACCTCCATCCTTTTTTCTATTACCATCTCCCAGGAATTTATTACCCATTGAGAGAATTGTTTGCTAAGCAAGTAAGTGCTAAACTTATGAAAACTATAATTCAGGTGGTGATTCCTTAGGGAACAGCATTATTTTATGAGGTCTACTTAATGTTTCCCCGGGCAATGCTGACTTTCATTATTCAAGGGAACTGGGAAATGTCTTGGGGAAGTGCAATAATTGGTTGTATCTATTCATGTTTCTGTATAATCACTATGCTGGATTCATGTAGACAAAGTTCAGTGTTTGTATATTTCAAACAGGACAGATCTGAAATTAAGTGAGGAATGGGGAAGGTTAACTTGCCTTCAAGAGTGCAACAGAATTATTCATCATGGAAAAGAAACTCACAGCAGAAGTTAACGTAAGAAACAAGCAATCAGAAAACCTATGGATTCCTTCCATGGGCCTAGAACCAGCTATTTCCTTCACCCTTCTGCTCCCTACCTCCTCCTACCCCAATCTGCCCTTATTCCTTCTTCCTTCTTCAAATGCAACACACTTTCTGCCCTGCCCTCCTAAGTGCTGGATTACAGCTGTGAGCCACCAGGACCCCCTGCAAACTGCTCCTTGTATAGGACAGTATTTAGACATTAAATGTAAGGTATTTCTGAACCACTGCCAAATCGGTCTACACTGTGAGAAACAAATGACTCGTAATGCTACCTTTAAGCATGATTAGGTGTCCTGTACTTTAATATCAGTTTTAAATTACACATAGTATACCTAAGGTTAGTAGTAGAGAATGGACAGGTAATTTATGAAATAAAGCCTTGTTAGCTCTTGAGTGTGGGTAATATTTAGAAAGAAGATGATGATCCATTCCAAGAATGTAATTATTTTACCCTAAGAAAACAATATACTGAACTCCATGAAGCTTCCTCTGCTTGCTAAGGCCAACTTGCTCGAGGAGAAACCTCTCCTGAATGAATAAGCTGTTCCACCAGAGCCTACATTATTTTAAATGTGTGGATCTGAGCTCCAGCTAGGTGGACACTGACTAGTGAGGTCGCTGAAAAGGAATAATGAGGCCTCGGCCACACCAAGGGCATCTGTGATTCTAAGAAGACAATCCCTTTGCTTGCCAAAATTTCAGGACCACTGAAATAGAAGCAAGTGCTGCTGATGTTCATCTTCATCTAAAATACGAACACACAGACAATACGGTGCTGAAAAAGGTACCAAAAGTAAGATTTTGTTTTCATTTATAGAATTGTGGTAACAACTGATTCTGAAAAAATGGGGTACCTAGCAGGAGACTAATTCCCCTACTGTGCACAATACAAAACTTGACAAAATACAGAGGCCGTCATTCTCACACATCAGACAATGAGAACCACAGGGCAGAGTCCAGGAGAGGCTACAGGAGTAAATCCTTACCTCGGAGATATTTCTAGAATAGCAGTTCTCAAGCGGGGAGCTGCAGCTCCCTTAGGGTCCAACAACCTTTTCACAGGGGTCACATATCAGATATCTTCATATCAGATATTTACATTATGATGCAAAACAGTAGCAAAATTACAGTTATGGAGTAGCAACAAAAATAATTTTATGGTTGGGGTCACCACAACATGAGGAACTGAATGAATTAAAGGGTCACGGCCTTAGGAAGGTTGAGAACCCCTGCACTTGAACAATATGCCAGAGTTGATTCTGCTGAGCTGACGGTTTGAGAACAGGTGCCGGCATCTGAAAACCTTTGTGAAATCAAGGCCTCAGGTTGCAGTGGAGAGGTTTCTGTCCAGTCCTTGTCTGAAGGTGAGGCAATGTGTGTTCATGATGCTGAGCAGACAGGTTTGGGAGACCGAGAAACAAAGGAAGATAACGAAGGCTGGAGAGAGTTTGGATATGCTGGCTGAGCTGGAAGAATCTTCCCTTGGTATCTAGTACATCCACCTGGGAGCCCAGAACCCTTCGGAAGAAAAGCATACCCTAGGATTAAAAGCCTGACTGAATCAGGGAGGTTTTCCAGTACTTTAGCTACCTTCCCAAACAAAATTTAAAATTACTTTTTAAAGAAGAAACAGTCAAGACTCTTTCAATATAGTATCTTCAATTGATAGCACACAATAAAAAATGCTATGTGGACCAGTGGACCAGTCAAGAGAAACAGAAGTCAGGAGGGAAAAGCCACAGATCAAGAAGACGATAACAACAGTTGTAGACAAGGGGCTGGAGAGATAGTTCAGCAGTTAAAAGTGCTTGCTGCTCCTGCAGAGGACTAGACAGCAGTTCTTGGCACCCACATCAGGCAGCTCACCACCACTGGTGACTCCAGCTCCAGATCTCTGACCTCTGTGAACAGCATGAAAGTACACTAAAGGACATTGGTGAGCCTTGAAACCATATACCTCCAAATAATGGAGATGGACTCACTCACTTAGCAGATTGTATTTCTATACATATCTGTGTATGTGTGCGCACGCGCATGCGCACACACACACACACACACACACACACACACACACACACACACACCAACTATAATCAAAGTAAAAGAAGCTATCCACTTGAGAGTAGAGGAGACGAAAGTGAGTCTCCAGGGCGGCTAGCTAGCAGGGAGGAGAAGGAGCAGGGAGTGGTGCAACTATTTCAATGAAAAAGTTCAAAAACTAATAAAGTAAATCTTTGAAAACATAATGAAATGCATGCAAGAATCTAAAGAAAAGGATAGCTATTGCTTGAACAGATGGAAAATCGAAACAAAGTTTAGAAACTATTTTTGACATAACCAAATATAAATTCTATAATTAAAAATTATATTTGGCCGGGTAGTGGTGGCGCATGCCTGTAATCCCAGCACTCGGGAGGCAGAGCCAGGTGGATCTCTGTGAGTTTGAGGCCAGCCTGGTCTACCAAGTAAGTTCCAGGAAAAGGCGCAAAGCTACACAGAGAAACCCTGTCTCGAAAAACCAAAATAAATAAATAAATAAATAAATAAAAATAAAAATAATATTTGAAATGAAAAAGTCACCAAATTGAAAAGAACCTGTAGGGAGGGTTGACAGAAGGCAGGGTAGGGAAGGTTGTGGGGGGGAGAGAAGAGCAAGCAGAACACACCACACACATGTAGGAAACGGTCAGTGAACCAATTTCATTCATTAATTAAAATTTCATCAAAAGAACTTACAACTCCTTACATAGCACAGAAGAAAGGTAAATGAACTAGAAATCAAACTGATAGGAGTTACACCAAAGAGGACTGTTTTTAATTAACGGAGCCATCGTTTTAAATTATATTTAGAAAAAATAAGTGATCTAACATATGTAAAATTGAAATATCTGAAAGAAAAGAGGAAAAGAATGAGACAGGGAAGCAATTCCAAGAAATTACAGTCATACATAATCGCATTACATTGTAAGGAATTTATAATATGTGCACAAGTGAAACCTACAGCCATCATAAGGCAATACAGACACAAGATTGATGTTCTTATGTTTTATATACTGCACTGACAGACACATAAGAGAGTTTGGCATGCTAAGCATCTTCATGTGCACAGCCCTGTGGCAGGAAGTGTACACACACTGTTGGGTAGCCATCACAACCATTAGTTCCCAGAGTTCTTGGACTTTTCTTGAATTAATCTCTAACCATTAAACACATACTCCTTGTTCCCTCCTCTCCACAAGCCTGGGCAAGTGTCATGCTACTGCTGTTTATGTGAATCCCCACCCCCCCCCCCCCCCACCCCCGCCCCGGATTTCTTCATAGAGCTGCAAACAGTATGTATCTTTCAGGGTGGGCATATTTTTCACTTAGTTTAATACTTTCCAGGTTCAACCACACTACACTTAGAATTTCCTCTATTTCCAGAGGATGGATAATAGTCTACTGCATATGTATGCCATATTTTTGCAATTAAAGATTTATTTTATTTTATATGCACAAGTGTTTTTCCTGCATCTCTCTCTGTGTATTACTTGCATACTTAATGCCTGAGGAGGCCAGAACAGATGGATTCCCAGGGACTGAAGTTACAGACAGTTGTGAGCCGCCATGTGGGTGCTGGGAATCAAACTTGGGTCCTCTAGAAGAGCAGTCTTAGCTCTTAACTGCAGAGCCATCTCTCCAGCTTCACCCTATATGCCATATTTTGTTTATTCATTCTTCTGGCTGTGGACACTTACATTGCTTCCACCTTTGGGCTACAGCGAATAAAGATTCTACAAATAGTCTCGTGCAAATATTTCTTCATGTTCCTGCTTTCTTGCCTTTTGAATTTACACCTATAAATGAAAATTAACATTTCTTAATGAAAGATACCACAGTGTCCTTAATTATGAGGGTCTCGTTGGGAATATAGCTCAGTGTAGAATGTTTGCATAGTGTGCATAAGACCCTAGGTTCAATGTGAAACAGAGCAAAAATGAAAACAAGTAAGAGAATTTCAAAGTATTTTTTTAAATGGTGGCAGGATGAAACAAATACATCTCAGACCATCTTTAGAACAGCTGAGCAAAATTTCATAAAGAAATAGAATATCTTAACAAAAGCATCAGCTAACTTGGCCTAACTGATTTCTAGATCAACATTTGTAAAATAAGCATTACTTTCAAGTACACATGGACTGTTGACCTAGATACACTATAGGATGTACTGTTTCATTTTGAACCAAAATATCCCCTACAGGCTTATGTTTTGAAAGACTGTTTTTGTTTGTTTGTTTATTTTTGTTTTTGACAGGGTTTCTCTGTATAGCTTTGGAGCCTTTTCCTGGAACTCACTCTATAGCCCATGCTGGCCTCGAACTCACAGAGATCTGCCTGCCTCTGCCTCCTGAGTGCTGGGATTAAAGGCATGCTCCACCACTACCCAGCTTGAAAGCTTGGTTCTTAGGTAGTGGTGCTAATTAGGGAGCCTGTGAGACCTTTAAGGGATAGGGCCTAGCTGTGGTCACTAGGAGTGGACCTTTGAGGGGTATACTGAGCCTCTGGTTCCTGCCTTGCTCTTTGTTTCCTGATCTGCCTTGGTGTTAACAACCTCTGCCTAACACCCATGATCTGAGCGGCTGTCATGCCTTTCCACCAGGATGAACCCAAGCTCTCAAAACGTGGCCCAAAATGCATCAGTCCCCAGGTTTCTTCTCTTAGATATGGCTTTCATGGCGATGCAAAAATAACCAATAAACATACCATAAAATGCCTCAGCATCTGATCCCAGAAAATTAAAATCATGTGTGGTCTAATTCCTGAACACCATAGAAATGAATTAGAAATCAATAACAGGATGTCAAAAATTAAGTATTTGAAAATTAAGTGACACACTTTTACATAATCCTTAAGTCAAAGAAGAAATCACAAGGCAAAATTTAAATCACTGGGAACTTAATGAATATGAACACATACTAAAATTGTGTAGGGTGCATCTCAATTAATGCTTAGCAGGGGAGAGAATTTGAGTTGAATTCTTCTATTTAAAGAAGAGCTTTCACACTGAATAACCTGGGGGCCAGAGAGATGGCTGGGCGTGGTGACCTGAATTCAATCTGTGGAATACATGCAAATGACAGAACACACACAGTGTGTACACACATGCACACAGACACACACCTTAGTATTATTATTATTGTCATAGTTGTTGTTGTTATATAATGGTTAAACCTGACTGCCTAAATCCTACCATTTGAATAATAAAGTTAATAAAAGATACCAGTGAAATAGAAATGAGCAAACTATAAATCACAGTAGAGCAAAATCTCCCTAAAAAGAAACAGTCTGAGTGCTGCTGTGGTGAGTAAGAGCCCTCGTAGCACAAATGTGAAGACCTAAGTTCAGTCCCCACCTACACTGAAAGAGCCGGGTACCATTGCACAGGCCCATGCCTCAGGGTTGTTGGAGGGCAGTGACAGGAGGGTCACTTGGGTTTGAAGGCTGCCAGCTTTGCTCCAGTTTCAATGGGATGCCCTGCCTCAAGAAAATAAGGTGGTCTGTGATGATCTGAACACCCGAAGCCTTCCTCTGGCCTCCACACATGTACATGAGCATGTGCACCAGCACACAAATGTGTGCACACACCACACATTTATACAAACATCAGTTTATGAATGGTGACACTGCAAAACACCCAAGAAGTAGGTAAGAAAAAAACTGAGAGAAAAAAACAAGTTTGGAATAAAAGAGAAATTAATATTATAGGCACCATGGGGCTAGTATCAACAAACAATAACCCACAGGCTTAATCTATCTACTAACTATTTTGTACAGCTTGCAAGATAAGAATAGTTATTTTCCACCAAGTTTAAATGAATCCCCAGGGGAGTCTTGGCCCTGGAGGAGATGGGAATGGAGGGGAGGGGATGGGGAGAAGGTGGGGGTGGGGGCAGGAGGGGGGAGGACAGAGGAACCCATGGCTGATGTGTAAAATTAAAACACAAATATAATTTTTTAAAAAGGGAGGAAAAAGAATAGTTATTTTCCACTTTAAAAGGATCACAGAAAAAACTACTTTGTGGTGCATGAAAACTTTGTGAAATGTGAACACTAGGGTCCACATATAGCTTCACTAGTGCATAATCACCCCCTCTCTTCTGCGTCGTCCTTGGTCACTTCTCATACAATGGTGACTGACTGTGACACAGATTGTGTTGCAAAGGCCAAAAGACTGACCATCTGGCCTTTTACAGAACAAAACAAAACAAAAAAGTACAAATCCCTACCTAAAAAGAGAATTTCAAGCAGGTGGTGGTGGCGCACACCTTTAATCCCAACACTCAAGAGGCAGAGGCAAACAGATCTCTGTGTGAGAGTTTAAGGCCAGCCTGATCTACAGAGTGAGTTCCAGGACAGCCAGGACTACACAAGGAAACCCTGTCTCAACACAAACATACACACACAAAGAAGAATTTCACAATAAAACCCATTATTTTCTGCAATTCATATATGCTAGTAAGAATACAGTAAGAGGAGCTGGGGAGATGGCTCAGTGGTGGTTAAGAGCACTTGCTGTTCTTGTAGTGAGTTCTAGCAGCCATGTGGGAGCGAATAACCATCTGGAACTCCAGTTCCAGATGTTCCAACACCCTCTTCTGCCCTCCACAGGCACTGAGTGCATAGGATACACAGACATACACAGACAAAGCACACATACACATAAAATAAATCAACCTTTCCAAAAAAGAAAGTAAAAATAAGAAAGAAATATCACTAAAAGCTTCATGTTAGCTAATAAATTTACAAATTGAGCTAAGGCTATGCACAGCTGTAAACTCATCATTTGAAGGGGGAAGCAGCAGAATCAGTTCAAAGTCATGCCAACCTTGGTCACAAAGTGAGCTGAGGTGATCCTGGGCTACATGAGACCCTGGAGAGAGAGAGAGAGAGAGAGAGAGAGAGAGAGAGAGAGAGAGAGAGAGGAGTTTTAAAGTGAAATAAATGCATTGCTTGGAAAACACAATTTAACAAACTTTGTGACTCACACAAAAATATATGAATATGAGTCAGATTTTCATTTGTAATTAAAAATTATTTGTAATTTAAAACTTTTCCCTAGAAAAACCTAAGCACTTTAATCCACTGAATTCAATTACAGAAGGGCTATAGACCTAAAGATTAAGGACACTGTCATAAAAGAAACATCAGAGGAGAGTTTGAGGTAGGAAAAGTATAAAAAAGTAGCAACCACGGGGGACAACATAGATAATGTAGAGTATTCAAATTAAAAATGTCTGTACATCAGAAGGTTTCACTGGGAGAGTGAAAAGGCAAGCCACAGATAGGCACATATCACTGGCAAACATTGATATCTAAAGTACAAAAGGAGCCAGAAATTAATATGGAGACTTTTTTCTCTTTACAAATGAGCAAAAGCATTGAGCAGTCACTCAACACAAAAGGAAAAGCCAGTAAACATAAAAACTGCTCATTGTCATTAGCAGGGAACACAGATTAAACCCACAGTAGGAAACACCTGCTGTTTGCAATTTAGCATTGCCTCTTGTAACAAATTTCCTCTGCAGCCAAACCTCTTGAAAACTACCTCTTAGCTATTCCCAGCCACATAGGTTGGTTCAGCCTGAGTTCTAGGAAGGGGAGATGATTGACCCAAGCTGACGAACATATCTCATTTCCCATGGCTGCAGAGTTTGCTATGAACATGAAGGGTCTGGTTCGTCAAAACATGAAAAGATATCACTTCAGCTTCAAGTAAAGAAGTTCTCCTTTCAACCACAACAGCAGAAGGGCTTTTTTCTTTGCTCCTCCTAAGATAGAAAGAGACACCTGTGATCTAGAACTACATGTCAAGAGACACCAAATTAGGATGGACAGCAGAGAGAGCAATTTCCCAAGGCTCCTCTGCTGAGCAGGTATGTGAACTCTCACCTGAAGCCACTCCCACCACTGATATATTCAGCTGTGCTAGCCAGTAACTTTCTCTACAGGGAAAGCCTTTGGGTTAGACTGTCCATGACTTCGAAATGCTGTCCTCCCAAGGAAGGTGACTGAGCCAGTGAAGGCTTCTACCACCAAGCCTAGCCCCTGCAAGGAGAGAAACAACTTCAAAGAATTGCTCTCAATCTCCACAGACATGTCATAGTACACATATGGACAGACAGATGGACACACACACACACACACACACACACACACACACAAAATAAATGTGGAATGTTTTTAAGAAAAAAACTTTTAAAAATGCTGTCCTAATTGATGGATTTGTTGGCATACATTTGTGTTTTCTAATATGCTATAGAATTTGGTTAGGTACTCTGTATTCATGGCATCATGTACAGATAAAGACTATGGATGCCCTTAGAATAGTTACAGGGTGGTTTTGGTTGTTGTCTTCTTTAAATTAAAGATAAACAGCTCATCCTTGGCTGTTTAGTTTGATGCTCTAATAAAATGATACTGGGTTTATTTATAAAGACCCTGCAAGGAGTATGCAAACCCAAGCAAACCAGGTCAAGACGGAGCCCCCCCTCTGTCCCCCATCACTGTGTAAGCTCCGGCCTCTCTTGCAGAGTGATCTGACAAGTTATCAGAATGTGTGAATTCTTGTCCCAGGAATATGCTCCTCTACTAACACAGGCCCTCAGGCTTTCTTCCCACAGCATAAATACTGAAGAAATTCCAATTTCTTGGGGCACATTGCTTCAATCATCAAATAGCCAAAGGGAAGGGCGCAGGTGCACCTTTATCAACATTTCTCCCCATAGGTAATACGAGCATTGTGCTGGCAGGGGAGCAGACTGGCACTACTGAGATTTTTAAAGTTTTTTTTTTCAAATTATAAAAATAACAGTTTCATTGTTGAAAATCCAAACAATAAAATGTGTATTGCTTCTCATGGGTTAGTCCTATGCTCTCTAGATAGCTTCATATTTGATCTCTTACATTGAATACTCCCTTTCCTTATCAATAACTCATGCATTACAACTGGATCTAATGATCAGGCACTCTGCTGCATGTGTTATGGTAATGCACTTAATCCATCTCCTGTTGGACATTCATTTAAAATTTCCAAATTTTAAACCTTCTATGCTGAACATTTCATCTTCCTCTGTCAGGATACCTCCAGTGAATGAACATCTAGAAATGAATTTTCTAGGTCCAAATTATACATTGTAAAGCTTTTGGTGTGTGTTAATGTTCACTTTCGCTATATTTTTGTTTTGTTTTGTTTTGTTTACAAATTGGGCTGGAGAGATAGATGGCTCAGTAGGTAAAGCATCTGTCTTTGAATGAGGACCTGAGTTCAGATTCCCTGAACCTACATAAAGCCAAACACAGTATCACATGTCTGTAACTCTAACATTCTGACCATGAGGTGGAGGACTGAGTCAGGACAACCTCCAGAAGCTTGCAGACCAGCTAGACCAGCAGAGAGAGGAACGAGAGACCCTGACTCAAACAAGGCAGAAGGTGAGGATCAGTACCCGAGGTTCTTTGCTGACTTTCACATGCACCCTTGGACACGTGTCTACCTGTACTCACAAACATGAACACACTCATATACCATACATATACATTCACATCATACATACACAAATTATATAAAATGACACCTATAGACTCAATCTTGATGTCGTACCTGGTAGTTTGGTTAGCCACTCATTGCCCTAAAACCTCTTCTCCCTCAGGGAGCCTCTCTAGTTTCTACATTTTCCCTTAATTCCTAAGGGAAAATTAAAGCAAGAGGAAGAGGTGGATGATTATAAACCTTTTTTTTTACTTACTGACAAACCTGACTATCAGAACCACACACATGCCCAAGGGACTGTCTCTACAATGCATATTTTCTCAAAACTGCAGAAACCCACATTTATTGAATACCTGTAAGTATGAAATATGTCTGAAACACAATAAATTCCCAATAAATACTTATGAATAAATTAATGAGAACATCTAGAAATTAAGCCAGACCTATCCTCGTCCCAATCTCACTTCCAAAAACGGACTATGATGTGTGGAGGAGAGGATGAGATCCACACCTACCTAGGGCAACCAGATTCTATCCTGGGCATTTGAAGTGTGAATGTTTCATGTTCTCTGAGAAAGACTGCAATTAATTTTAGGACTCCAATAAGATCACCAGGGTTGCTGAGCTCTACAAGCTGCCTGGTTTTATCAGCTTTTAGCCCCTGACTATGTTTGTTGCTTTGCAACCAATAAACTGGGAGGTTTACCCAAAACCTGGGCTTTCCTCTTCATCAGCCTAACTTCAGGTGATGGCAAGGTCTTAGAAAAAGAAATGTAATTCCACTTAGTGATATCGTATGCTATCTTACCTTGGAGGTAGAGACCAATTGCTCATGGCAGACTGCTGTGAACAAGGTCCCAGCTGTCTTGTTATCAGACATTCCATGAGAATGTGGGCGTAAAATTGCATAAATCTGAGACATCTCTGAGGAATGCCTTTCATTGTTCTTTTCCCATATGTTGCAAGAGAACAGTCTGGGGTGCTCTGCATGTGTGGCAAGCCACAACAGTGGCTATGTGAATTTTCCTATCAGAAAGCCTAGGGAAGTTAAACTATTTTTTTTTTTAAATACCACAGGTAGAGCTCATACCTTCTGGAAACTAATTATGAGAACTAGCTGTCCTTGAATAAACCCACATAAACGAAAAAAAAAGGCCTTAGGCTATTTTTTAAAGTTTTATGACTTTTTTAATGGCTACAGGTTTATCAAAAAAGGTGATTCAAACCACTGGAAGCAAAGGAGGGAAATCATTTAGTCTAAAAACAACCTTAGAAACATATTTCATCTATAAGCTCCATCCTACACACCTTCCCTTTCAAAACATCTCGTTGCTATGTCTAACCCTGCCTCTTCCATCAGCATCTCCCCAGTCCATCCTGTATCAGCTGCTCCCCAAAGTTGCTGTTCTTTTCTCTCCAATCCATTTTCACAACTGTGCCAGACCAACCCTCAAAAATGCTCTATTTATTTTTTCTTTTGAGTCTTGCCCTGTTCAAAAAGCTATCACAGAGCTATCCCAGCGTGCAGTAAGACATGCCTGAGCATTACAGCCAAGAACAAGGGCTCCGTTCCCTGTTCCACCAGCTACCAGTGATCAGAATTTACAGTCCTGTGTGGCTTAATGATAGAGTTACATTCTGAGCCATGCATCATTAAGCAGTTTCAGCACCATGTGAACACCACACAGAGAACTTCACACACCTGGATTGGAGAGCCTACCACACACCTGGACTATATTACAATATTATGGAACCATTGTGGTATATGTGGTCTATCATTGATCAAAGAGTTCTGAGGTCCATGAGTCTACTGAGCCTTAACATCTTTGAGCTTTAACGTACTTCTGCAAATTGGAGATCTTTGTATCCTTTGGAAGATACTACAAATAAAGGATACTCAACTTACTTCACTTTCCCCTACTAAGTTCTCACAAGATCATTCAGCACAACCCCTTCCTGACCCTTCATTCCCAACAGCTAGCTTGTCTCTGCCAAATGAATTCCCTGCCCCTGCCAGGCTCCATTTTCAGCTTGTCCCCATTTGTGCCCCTCCTTTGTCCATGCTATGTGTTGGCTCCTCCCTACCTGCCCCTGTGTCAACCTCATGCCCATGCTGCTAACGCTATAAAATCCAGCCTAAGCGCTGTCATCCCCACTCCTGAATTATGACTTCACCTCATTCTGACATATGCGATGGGCACAAATTCCCAGGCCACAGTCTCAGATGTCTAAGAATGGAACTCTCTTCGTGTTTATGTAATTACATGCGATTTCCAAACCCAAGATCCCACTCCAATTCCAGGTGGTTATTCAGTTTTACTCCAATTAGTTTTTCCTTGCCCAGGCCAAGCTCCACTTGGTCTATGGAGATTTTTGACTTCCTCTTCTAAGAACTGTATCTCACGTATGACAAGTTGGCTCGGGGGGCAAAGGTGCTTGTCACCAAGCCTGATGGCCTGAGTTAGATCCCCAGACAAAGGTGAGAACAAACTCCTGTAAATTGTCCTCTGACCTCCACACATGCTATAGCATTTGACCCACACACACATACAAACATAGATAATACATAAATAAATGTGATTAAATGTTTTAAAAATACAAATAGAATTGAAGCTCAACTCTAAAGTGGCTAACCAAATTCTTGGGCCAGGCTAATATACAAGAATGACTTAATACACCTCTCTCTCTCTCTCTCTCTCTCTCTCTCTCTCTCTCTCTCTCTCTTCTGGCCCTACTCAAATGAGCACTGTTACCCCCAGTGACATCATCAGTGACTCCCCATTTGCCCCTCCTTTGGCTCTTGAGTTCTTAGGAGGGCTCTGACTCCTTTGTCCTTATGCCTGGTCACCTCCACCAACTTGTACTCCACTTCTCTGGTGTGGTAGAAAGCCCCAAGTGGCTCTCAGAACCCTTTGTCTACACAGCCCCCAAAGCCATCTCCACACTTAGACTCTCTCTGATCAAACCGACAATTCAGAGGACTCCAAACAGGAAAGCAGGGGTCAGCCCTCCTCATTTCTCAGATCTTCCAATTTGCATGGTGTGCAGTGCCTCAGGAAACAAAATCCTAAAATACACCACTTTGAACTTCAGATTGAGAGCTGTGGCTGTAGGGAGGAGTTTTCTCTGAAGTTTCCCGGTCTACGTGAAAGGCTAGATCTCTTAACAGTCAGCAGCAGGACTCTCTTCCCAGAAATCGCATTAGCCAAGGCAAACTGGTGAGTATTGCAGGAAGGAAGATTGGAGATGACACTGCACCCAGAACCCACGTGGGCCTTGTCCCAGGCCAATTCACTGCCCCTAAAAACAATTTGCTTTTCCTCTAAAGGTGTCTTTATTCCTGATCACTTCCTCCCTAGGAGAAGATACGGGCATTTCTAAGTCTTACTGGATCATTAATTAGGTCCTCATTTCATCCCTGTGATGCCTCAGGCAGCAGACAAGTTTGGGTGCCTTTCTTCGTGGCTTCAAGAGATTCTCCTATCAGATCTTCAGAGGGAAGGTGAGTCTGTGGTCCTCAGCTGAGCAAGACTCTATACAGGATATTTCCTGCCCCATCTCTAACCCTATCACTCTTCTCATCAACTCTCATCTGCTCTTCCAGAAACACTTCATTCCTTCTCAAAAGATTGGTTCTGACAGGTCTGTAGTCCATACTTCTGAGTCTGAGTCTTTCACAGTCAACTTTTGAGACTGAGAAAAAAAAAAAGCTCCGGCTTTTGATCTCCTGGTTCTACTGAGAGTTTTCCAGGTCTTATCTGGGACACAGAAGCTGTACACTATCCATCTCTTCTTGGAAGCCATAAGCCCAGGCTGTCCCAGCTGCCACCTGAAATGGATGGATGGGTTACAGTACAGAGGAAATATCAATAATTTAAAAACAAAACACAACCCCCAAACACGAAACGAACACAAGGTTTCAGTACAGTAAAGATGAATAGGAACAAAAAGAACATTGATTGATGCTAAGCATCACCCCTACCACATTGGTCTGGAGAACCCTCCTTCTGGTCTCACTTTAACTTTGCTCCTCTATCAGCTTACATAATCTGTTAGTGCTGTGACTACCCATCACTTCCTTTGAGACGCTTACAGCTCCACCCATTTCCATTCTCCGCCAAAAGTAAGTGAACTGTTCATTCTAGAGTCTAGCAGAATCCTAAAATGACCTTCAATGACCCTCTCCTGTATTTATCTTTCCTGATTTGTACAATATGAGACATCACTACTGACACTCTATTAAATTATGAGGCAAAAAGATTTTTGTCAGTGTAATTAAAGTTGTTAATTAGTTTACTTTGAGGTAATCAGAAGAGAAAGTATTCATGTGGGCCTGACCTTATCGCATGAGCTCTTTAAAAGTTTTCTCTCGATGGTTTCTGAAGGGGAAGTAAGAGATAGGAAGCACAGTGTGGGCTTGATGTGCCTTCACTGGGGACAATGGAAATAAATGTAGGCTTCCCAGAGATGAAAGAAAATGGCACCAGCATCTAGCAAGAAAATGAAGGCTCCAATCCCACAATCACAAGGAAGTGGGTTCTCTCAGGAGAGTAAGCTTCAGAAAAGAACATCAAAACTCATGAGACGCTCTTGGCTGATACCAGCTTTTCAGTCTGGCAAGACTGTGGGCAGAGGACACGGTGACATCATGACCTAACTCAGACCTAAGTCTGAAGCCGTGAGCTAATAAATGTGTGTTGTTGTTTTTTTGTTTTGTTTTGTTTTGTTTTTTGTTTGTTTGTTTGTTTTGCCAGAGCTGAGGACTGAACCCTTGTACTTGCTAGGCAAGCACTCTACCACTGAGCTATGTGTGTTGTTTTAAACCACTAAGTCTGCCTGTCACCACTGTATCATAACTGCCCTGTGCTTTCTATTACCAGAGAGAGAGAGAGAGAATAACTAACTATACCTAGTCCATGTTTGTATTAAAGTATTGTTACTTGAATTAGACTCATTAAGTGTGATAAATAAATATTATCATAAAACATAATAGTGACCAACATATATCATTTAGCTGTTATTGTTACTATGGCAGAAAGCTTTTAAAGAAGTTGCCAAGTCAATGTATTAACCCAAGAGGTGTTGACAAGTATCTGGATGGATGAATTCATCTTAGTGAATTCCCATTGCATTTTCAGTCAATATCACAACATGCATCCATTCAGAAAACGGAGGTCAAGGGAAGCAAAATGGAAGAAAAGACATTAAAAGTGAAATAAGAAAGGACAACGCATGAACAACATTCAACAAGTCCATTTAGCTACAAAAGTAGATTTCTCTAGAGGATAAATGGAAGGTCAAGTTGGAAAGGTGTTGGTCATATTATGGAAATGCTGAAGACCACCCTTGGTTGATTATACATTATCCTTTAGGAAATGGGGAGCAGTGATAGTGTTGCACAAAGGACTGGCATGGTTAATGTGTTTTTGGGTAGACATGTGATAATCATCTTCAGGATGCACCAGGCAAGGCAGATTCTGTAGAAAGAGACATCAGTTAAGAAGGCTGCAAGATATTAGAGGCCACACTACTACAAAGGAGCAGTTAGAGACAGCAGGGATCTAAGCAGAAGTCTGATGAGAGAGACACTACTACAGAGGGGACAGAGGGGCCATCTTGCCATTGACAACAATGGTCAAAACCTCGCTGCTCACTCTGCAGACATGCATCGAGCATCCCCTTTGGAGAACCTCCCAGCAGTTCCTCCACTTAGAAAGAGGGTGACTTCTAGACCTAGCCTGATATAACTGACAAGCTTCAAACTGTGAATCAACATTAGCAAAAGATCTTCCTGCAGCTGTGGATTTGCAACAACTGATAACACCATTTTTTTCTAGCATTTTTACTTTTGAAGTGACTTGGAATTAACTGAGTATGAATATGACTGAACTTCCCTAACAATCATGTCCCTTCAACAGACAAAAGAAAAAAAAAAAAAGACCTTGGTTGCTAGCTGGCTGTGCCTACCACATGTGGGCAAGCTCCTAGAAACCCTATCCTCTGCATCCTTGGGCTAGACTTTGTTGGGCATCCTTCTGGGGTCTTTGATGTAATTAAAGACTAGATAGTTATAATTTCCTTATTTATGAGAAAAGATACATTAGATATGAAATCTCAGACTCATAAATATAGGATAGATTGGATATCTTCTTTAATTTTGCCAAATATAAATAGACTAGATATTATAAATACACTAGATATTATATCTATAATTCTTGCTTGATAATTGTTTTGCTATATGTAATTTTACTATATTAAAGTTAAAACCTTCCTTTTTGAAAAGAAAGAAAAGAGGAAGTGCTGGGATGTCTTTATGTATGCTGTGAAAATGTGTGGCTATGACTGATTGATAAATAAAATGCTGATTGGCCAGTAGCCAGGCAGGAAGTATAGTATAAGCAGGATAAGCAGAGAAGAGAATTCTGGGAAGTAGAAGGCTGAGTCAGGAGACACAGCCAGCTGCAGCCATGAGAAGCAAGATGTAAGGTACCAGTAAGCCACAAGCCACATGGCAACTTATAGATTAATAGTAATGGGTTAATTTAAGATATAAGAACTAGATAGCAAGAAGCCTCTCACAGCCATACAGTTTATAAGTAATATAAGTCTCTGTGTTTACTTGGATCTGAGCAGCTGCAGGAGCCAGATGGACACAGAAAAACTCCAGCTACAAGACTTCCCTCTAGGAAAGAATCTACTGAAGCTTCAGCTGGATCCTCCCAGAAATGTGAGCTCTGAAATCCTGAGTGAGGATCCTGAGAATGGAGCAATCCTCCCTCCTGCTTATGTGGACAAGGATAGACACAGGAAGCTACACAGACACTGTTTTCCACATCCCCTTTGGGACCTAAACCAAAGCACATCTATTGGCCTGAATTCTATTCTTGACTCCATCTGGGGCCCTGGCCCCTTGAGTTCTGAAACAACTCCACTGGGGCCTTCATTTAGAAAATGAAGACCAGCTTGAGTCCTTTGCATCCTCACTCAGTGTGTCAACTGCCTGTAGTACAACCCTTCATCACCCCACCTTTATTCTTGTGCTTTCTCCACTCCCATTGCAGACCTTCAACCCCTTCAACTTCCCCCTTTCTAAATGTCCTTACACATCCCACAGCAGCCTTGGCCTCTTCACAGACACCCCATCATCCCTCAGCCAAACCCTTGCCCTCAGGAGTACAGTTGACCCTTTGGTCCTCAACACCTCCTCTATCTAGCATGCAACTCCCTGAACAACAGTCTTCACTTCTGCAGCTGACCCTGGGCCTTGGTAAGACATGCAAGCCACCAAACCTCTCAAACCCCCAATGTCTCCCAAACTCAGCTTCACATCCTCCCTGACCAGCCTACACATTGCAGTCATTATGTAAATGAGGCTTGAGCTAACAGTCGGGATATTTTGACCTCTTTATCTTTCCACCATACCCAACCCAGTAAGTCTCAAATTTAGATTTAATCAGTATTGGTCCTTTCTGTTAGAAAAATAAATAAAAAGGAATAAGAGTTGGGGAGAGAGTTCACTCAGTAAAGTGCTTGCCTCTCAAGAATGAAGATCTGAATCTGATCCCCAGAAGCTATGTTAAAAGCCATACATCATGACATCTATACATAATCCTACCACTACAGAAACAGAGAGAGCAGGATCCTCGGGGGTCACTAGCCTGCCAGTCTAGCCTAATCTGTGAGCTGCTGGCAAATAAGAGACTCTGATCAAAGGAAGTAGGTAGTATTTCCAAGGATGACACCCAAGATTGTTCTTTGAACACACACACACACACACACACACACAAGTGAAAAGGAAAAAAAGAGAATCATAGGGCTAGAAGATGGCTTAATGGTTAAGAGAATTCATTGATCTTGTAGAGGACCCAGGTTCAGTTCTCAGTACTCATGTGGCAAAGCCCACAACCATCCTTAACTCCAGTTACAAAAAATATGGCAGCCTCTTCTGGCCTCCATGGACACTGCACTCAGATGGAGCATAGACATGCATGTGGGCAAAACACCAATAAACATAAAATAAAAATATAGAAATCTGTTTTATAAGAAGGAGAGAGAATCATACTAACCAAGGAAGAGTGCTTAAGACTGCTGGAAAATATTCTTAACTTCTATAGCGCCTTCCCACCTTCAGGTCCCACAGTATCTATATTAGGGTAACAGTTATCATTTCTACCAATCTATCTCTCAGCTAGCTTTTCAGCCTGTATAGAAGAAATTGACTTTAGCTCTGCCTCCCCAGAGCCTTCCACAGCCTGGGTCCAAATAGGCACCTAACAAACTCTGACTGAGTAACTTAACTTGCCTTGTAGCTCTGAGGCCTGGCAACGATGAGACATTCCCTGCAGATCCTCCTTTGGTCCTGCAATTCTTTCCTCCAATTTTGAATTCTACATCGGGAAATGGTCTTGCTTGGTGGCAGCAATGTCTTTGCAGTGCTTTGAATTTTGAGGACACCTCTGCCAGTGGGTGTTTCTGTCCAACGTTTGGTTGCAAGGATCGAATAAAGGATGCTTGTAGACAGATGTCTGCACTCCTTGTATAAGCCTGTGCTGTCTTCCACCCTAGCATATGCCCCACAAATGCAGAGTGTCAGCACCAACTGCCTGGCGATGATTCCTTCCTCACATGCTTCTGTCTGATAAAGGCATCAACCACGGAAGCTGGAGTATATATTAAACTGTCTGTTGAGAAGTGAACCACATGAAGTTTAAACATTGTTTAGAGAGAAAACACAAACTCGATAAATCCACTATTTCATACTTCATTCCCTAGAAGATATTGTAGTCTTATGGCATAAAGCCAGCCAACAACATTCAACTTTAAGGGGAAAAAAAAAGCTGGGCTTGAGCTCTAGCTGGGACTCTGGGTAACCTACATAATCTCTCTGAATGCCAATTTCCCCTGAGCCCAAGGTGAGCCTGGTGTAGAGGCGTCAACAGATCAGAACTAACGATGGCTGGGGTGCTGGAGCAGGGTTCAAACAATATTCTCTAGTGGTGGACATTAGTTGGTTAGCTGTTAAATCATGGGAAGATCCCTAGAGTTTGAAGAGAGGGGGAAAAAGAAGTATGACTGTTTACAACTAAAGGCTTGGAAACATTCTGACCTTCCAATAAAAAACACAGCCACCACGTGCTGTGTAGCATCATCTTGTTTCAGCACGTCCTTCTAAACTCCTTAGATGCCCAAGACTATCTCAGGTGGAAAATATGAACTCTTGGTTATTTAGCTTGTTTGAAGAATTAAATGAGATAATTCCATACAAGGAGGCTATAGCATGCCTAAGACAGAATGGGTATTTTCTAAATGGAACCTGTTAATAATGACTGTCAACTCGATAGGATCTAGTCTCACCTACAAGACAAACCTCTAGGAATGTCTGTGAAGGAGTTTCTAGATTAGGTTGATTGAAGTAAGAAGACCTACATAAATGTGGGCAGTGCTATTCCATAGGCTAGGTATGACTGAATAAAGCGGAGACAGTGAGCTGAGCACTATCTCTTCTCTCCTCTTCTTTCTCTTCTCCTCTCCTCTTCTTTCTCTTCTCCTCTCCTCTTCTTTCTCTTCTCTTCTCTTCTCTTTTCTCTTCTCCCTCCCTCTCCCCATCTCTCTTTCTCTCCCTCCCTTTCTCCATCCCTCTTCCCCTCTCCCCCTCCCTCTTTCCTTCCCCTCTTGGTCCCTCTCCATATCTCTCTCCCCTCCCCCCTGTCTCTCTCCCCCTTCTCCTCCATCCTTCCTTTTCCCACTTCCTATGGATTCACCTTAACCAGCTGCCTCATGCTCCTGCATCCTTCACTTCCCACCATGATCAACTCTACCCTCAAACTGTGAGCCAAAGCTTAAGTTTCTTTTGCCAGCATTTTGCCACAGCGTGAGAAAAGTAACTAACAGATCAGCTGATTGTGGCATGGAAAAAATAATCCTGGTCCTTCCTTCCTCCTCACAAAGTTTTTAGAACAAATACTTGAAATTCTGGATGGGAGAACTGTTGAACTGTCAGTCATACAGGTCTATGAGGTCTGCTTGCTTTGCTAAGTGCTGGTAACATCCACTGGGGGTGCACCATGGTCTCCAGAAGGTGTTGATGGCTGTTCCTGGAGGACTTCACCATTTTGGGCTATACTTTACCATTTCACTCCCAAAATTTCAAAAGGCAGACAACACTGTCCAGCTCAGGGATCTAAGTTTCACATATGCCAAGTTGGCCATGCTTGAGAGCCACTTGGCAGACTATTTCGACACTCTGTTTCTTCTCCCAGACTCTGTACCCAGTAAAAGGATGGATGGCCCTCTCAAGATCCAGAATCTAGCCTCTGACTGCCACCAGGAAGGCTGAGAGAGTGATCAACTGATATGAGTGTTTCTACTGACAAAGCCAGACAAATCCTCTATCAGGGAGTAAGCTCACTGGATCCTTGACTGTCTATCACCTATCTGCTTGTCAGGTAAATTAAGGTCACTTAAGGATACCTCACCCACTGCCAAAAGGTGGAGAGTGATTTGACATCAAGAAAGACCTATAGAAATTTAACAGATGGGTAAGCTGAGACCCCAAAGAAGCATTATGTTCCTATTAAGTAGTTAGGTGCACTTGACTTGAGGGAGCCCTTATTTGTCCCAGAATGCCCAAAATACTAGGAAACAGATGCAGTGAGCAGATGATTAAACATAAGAAAGATTACCTACTGCTGGAGCAACAATCCATAAAAAAAAAAACACCTATTTTTTTTAGGCAAAATATAATATTGCCAGGGTATAGGGACTCCTATGCCCAAGCCTTTGCAGAAATGGCAGACTCAGTGTGATGCATTTAAAGACCAAAACTGGACATTCGGTACCAAAGAACTCCACTCAAGAAAAGCAAGCTTTTGCTGCAACAGTTTGGTGTATGAGTGAGTCACATGATAAAAAAAAAAAAAAAAGACCCTCTCCAGAGTCCATTTGTCTTTCCCAGGATAGGCAGCCCTGTGCTTTCCATTGAGGTACCAAAGAGGTCTTCATTGGCAAAGGGTATCAATCAGAGCAGCTGGACTCAGGGCTCCTCCTTGGAGTACCCTCCTCCCAAAAAAATGTTTAATGCAATTGTTTCCTAGTGAAAACAGAAATGAGTCTTTGCTCTTGGTCTTTCTTCCTGAAATCTTCTCACCTAGATATTTCCATGGTCTTCCACATTGCTCAATCCAACTCTCTAGTCACATCCTCAAAGATGGCATTTGAGAGCATCCCGTTTAAAAGAACCCTTCTTATTTTCTCTGTAATATTCACCAGTAACATTAACTTACAGATTCACATGTGTATTCCCAGTCCCCGATATTACATAAGGCCACAAGTGCAGGGCCTTGATCATGTTCATTGACAACCAGGTCTATGTGCTTATGCCTAGAACAATGCTCAGTTAATCATGGAAATAGTAGAAAATCCATAAATTCTTTTTAATAAGAAAAAGAGGAGCTGGCCTTACCAGCATACACAACTATACATACACAAAGGCAAAGATGTCATATAGACCCCCGCCCCCTGCAAAAAAAGACAAATGCCTTAAATAAAATTTTGAAGATTGCCTTCTTTAATAGAATCCTGTCTGTGAAGTAGATATTTCAATATGTTTAGTGACATGGTATAAACACATTTTAGGAGCCAACCACCTCATTACCCTCTTACTTCATCTCTCTGCAGTTCTAATGATTAATTTCCAAATTCAACTTGACTAGGTTAAAAAAAAAAAGACTCAGGGCAAGGGCTAGTGGGAGGT
The DNA here is from genome assembly GCF_903995425.1 of Onychomys torridus. NCBI lineage: Eukaryota > Metazoa > Chordata > Mammalia > Rodentia > Cricetidae > Onychomys > Onychomys torridus. The sequence goes on from NC_050449.1 coordinate 46,387,791, forward strand.
GGGGAGTCAGATGGTAAAGTATCATCATGAAAACATGATAGTTATGATCCCCAGAACCCATGCAAAAATTGGCCACAGTGGTGCATGCCTGTGACCACAGCACAGGAATGTAGGGGGAGACACCCACCTCACAGGATCATCATCAGGGGTTCATACACACAGTGTGTTTATATAATGTTTATATACAGACTCCGACTGCCACAAACATGAAGACACATCACAGCTGAACTTGTTTCTCAAGTCCTTCCTGTCATTTAGATCTGTCCTCTTAGAGACTCACTGGGAGAAGGACACTCATAATTACAAACTCTTTGAATTTCCAACTTTTATTACCTCTCAGCCTTTTAACCAAGACCCAGTGTAATCCCCAACTATTGCAAGAAATGATGCATTCCCTGATGACTCTGAGGTCTGACTGACCATCTCTTTCCCTCCAGCAGCCCACTTGACAGTTTTACCCCCTTCTGCAGTACTAGTTTGCCTGGCCTGGTAAGAGTCCAAGTCTGCTCACCTCCCACCGGTTCTTCCATCATTTGATAAACACAGTGTCACTATACACCCATTAGGTTCCAAGATGGTGATAACACACAAAAAAAGACATAGCCCCTGGTCCTCGGAAGTGTAGACCAGCTAGGAAGAGATGAGCATTTAACTTACCAGAAGAATGTGGGAAGAGGATGAAGAGAAAAAGGAATTTGGGGACAGAGAAGGAATCCAAAGCCATTAATATAATTTGTCTTCAATCCCAAAGATTACATATTTATAGTCACCTATAAAATGACGTTGAAATATACAGAGTCAAAACCCACTGAAATCCCTATCCTAACAATAGTGTGTCAGCAGCACAAGGCCATATAGGGGTTCTCCCAAGGTCGTTGGCCAAGATCTGTACCATAAACACACAGAGCAGAACTCTATGAGTCCTACAGAGTGTTCTGGACCTAGAAGTGGAGCAGAGATGAGCTGTAGCTAGCCCACTCAGGGTTGAGCACTCTGCACTCTCTTATTCTCTGAGCCATGACCAGTTGTGGGAATCCATGTTTATCACCATCTGCTGAAAAATATGAGCTCTGATGAGGGTTGATAAATGTGCCAATCTGTAGATACACTAATCAGTCATTGGGATTCAGTTTAATACTGTATAGAATAATTATAGAGGAAGAGCTACAAGGTTTTAAGGGCCAGAGACAGTTGATGACTTCAAGGGAAAAGTGTTTTTAGGACACAACAGGGTACTTGCATGTGTGAATGGACAGAAGCTGTGATGGCATGCACAAGATCTACATGAGCTCAAGCTGGACAAAATCCTACTATGGAGGAGAGAGATGGGCATGAAGTCCCACCTCCAGCTAAAGAGTGGTTGACAGCTGACAGCTTCCGGAAGAGGGAAAGCCAGTTTTCTTTAAAGGTATAACCTAATAGGTCAACTGCATCTAGGGGATGAGCCCACATCCAAGAGTATATGAGCAGCACAAACTGGATCCAATGATTCTTTTAAAAAGAAAGAGCACACAGAGGTGGGTGGGTAGAAGAGTAGGTGGATCTGGAAGGAGTTGAGGGAAGAGGGGTGAATATAAGTAAAATACTGTATGAAACCTCAAATAATCCATACATTTATATATTTTTGAGTGGAGCCAACTATTAGAATTGACACAGTTCCAGGAAGCAGTGGAGCTCTGGCCACTCAGGATGGAGAAACATTCACCAAGACTCTAGAAAGGTTTGGAAGTAACTACCATGTGGTGATATTTTATTTGTGCTGAAATGTGATTTTATTTGTATGTTAATAAATAAAGTTGCCTGGAAATCAGAGAAAGCCATAGGTGGAAATCAGGCAGTGGTAGCACACACCCTTAATCCAATCACATGGCAGGCAGAGTCTCTGTGTGATCAAGGTCACAGCCAAGCATGTTGACATGAACCTTGAATCCCAGTGCCAACCATAGAGACCTGGAGATCTGTATAGATAGGCAGTGACAAGAAAGTCATATGGTTGGGCTTAGAGCCAATGAGAAGGCAGAACAGAAGAGCAATAAAAGCACAGGTTAGGCAGGAAGAGGTCTCTCTCTCAGGGGAAGATACTGCTGGTGGTAAACTAAAGCTAGATGTGGCTCTTGCTCTGATCTCTTTGGCTATTAAGTCTGTATTTGGCTCTGTGTTTCTTTAATAAGACTGTTTAGAATTTTGTATATACTACTATACCCTAAAAAGGGTGATTATAGACTTACATGGGGCAACACGATAGCACTAACTACATGGAGTAACAACTTCAACTTAAATTAATTAAAATTAAGTAATATTTAAAACTCACTCCCTCAGTCTCACGAGCCATTTATCAAATGCTAACCAGTTAAATGTGACTAATTGTAACTACATTAGCTAGCAGGCACACAGTACATTTTAATCAGTGGAAGAAAAGTTGATTGGATATCAATCCTGATTTTCCTCTGGGAATTCTATCAATTAATGATAATGCCACTTCTTGTGAAGTAAAAAGCTATCATATTTATATAAGCATCTTATCCAGAATCTACTCCACATTTACCCATTGGTAAGTCCTGAGGATCTCTCATTAAAATGAACTCTTAGTTGCTACTTACACCCAGGTCACCACCATCAGAACTCAGAACTCAACCAAATAATCCCCACAACACTAACGTCGAACCAGGCTATTCTTCGACATTGTGTATGGCCATCTCTCTTACTCTATCCAAGTCAGCCCTAACTAAGCAATGAGTAGGTGCTCAGTGAGATCAGCTGACAAAGGTCATAAAAACACTCAGGATTGTGTAAGAAATACACTGTTCATTTCAATACACGGCTGTGTCACAAGCAAAATGAATGTTGGTGTGACTCACACAGAGGTGGGCAGCAGCAAGTGGAAATGGAAACGGGCGCTCCTTACTGGTGCTCACCTCATTGTGTGGATTATTTTCACAAGGCACCTGAGCACATTTCATGCCTCAGTTACAGCAATCTGGTAATGGCAGTCACTACAACAGCGTGTAGTGCTTACAGCAAATGATTGCTTTATCCCCACATCTCTCTTCTAAGCTCTTCAGCACAATTCCAAAGAATTGTCTGGTTCAAAAAAAGGCATTAAAAAACAAAAAGAAATAACCAAGAAATGAAAATTAGTTACATCAAAGGCACAAAACCTGAAAGTATTTAGAGTATGACTTAGTAAACATGCTTATGTGTATTATTTCTGTCCTTAGCAACTTGGAGTGATGTTATCCAATCATGACTGGCATAAAAACTGAGAAACAAAAGAGAAGTCAGATAAGCTAAAGCATAAGATCAGATTAATAGTACATGTGTGACAAACTTTGAAAGTGCCCCACTGTTAAAGAAGCAAAGGCATTTAAAAGATACATAAAATTTTCACAACACAATGTCATTTGGAACATAAAGGGACAAGGGTAAAAACTGTACTCGCAGAATATTAAAACTCTTCTTTCCTTTATATCAATTCTAAACAACTTGTTGTAGAATATTATTTTACACTGTGTTACTTTTGTTTATGTTGCATTTGTTTAACTCTGTAAAGCTGTGTTACTGTGCCTGTGTAAAACACCTGATGGTCTCATAAAGAACTGACAGCCAATAGCAAGGCAGGAGAAAGGACAAGTGGGGCTGGCAGGCAGAGAGAATATATACAAGGAGGAATCTTGAAAGAGGAGAAGAAGGAAGGAGTAGACCAAGAAAGAGGACATCAGGGACCAGCCACCCAGCTACACAGAGAATAGGAAACAATGAAAGGTATACAGAAATAGAGAAAGGTAAAAGGCAAAAGATAAAAGGGATAAATTAAGAAAAGCTGACTAGAAACAAGCCAAGCTAAGGTTGGGTATTAAGTATAAACCTTCACATGTGATTCATTTGGGAACTGGGTGGTGGGCCCCCAAAAAGAGCAAAAACAAAAAACAACAACTATTTTTAAAATATTGGTTTAAAGAGTCACCAGGTTATTAGCCTTTATTGATTCACCATCTTGGCTAGCTTTTACCTCACTTGCTGCCCACTACAAGAACAGTGCCAACTCCCAGTGGAGAAGTTCATGAGAAGTCACATTTGCCTCTTTCTGTCTTTGTACCAGCCTACTGAAAGATGCATCTGCTCTCCTCTGACTGTAGGGTAAAGTTCAGAGGCTTCTGAGCAATATCTATGCCAGTCCAGCTCTGCCCATGACTACGGGCATGAGACTAAATGATGGCTAGGCATAAGAAATGGTCACCATAGCACTTTATCAGTTGGGGAAGAATTACAGGGCTTCTTTTTGCTGTGGGATGTTCTGTATGTCAAATGTGTTGCTCTGATTGGTTAGTAAATAAAACACTGATTGGCCAGTAGCCAGGCAGGAAGTATGGGTGGGACAAGGAGAGAGGAGAATTTGGGGAAGTGGAAGGCTGAGGCAGAGAGACACTACCAGCCGCCGCCATGACAAGCATGATGTAAGGTACCAGTAAGCCACGAGCCACATGGCAAAGTATAGATTAATATAAATGGGTTAATTTAAGATAGAAGAAGTAGATAACAAGAAGCCTGAACCATTAGGCCAAACAGTTTAAATAATATAAGTGTCGGTGTGTTTATTTTATAAGTGTGTTGTCAGACTGCTGGGGCTTGGAGAAAACTCTCCAGCTACATCTTTTTATCTTCATGTGTCTGGCTTCCATATTCTTCTCTTCCTTTGTTCTGTTATTCAGTGAGGACTAGAATAAGCCTGGGGTAGCATAGGACTATGGATGCCAAAGGCATCAAGGGAGAATCTTGCAGGAAGGGATGCCTCTCCTTGAGTCTTTGCTTCTCATTTGCCACAATGTTTGAAGGTGGTAAAGGTGAATCATGCCTTGGAAGGGAACAATGACTGTAACACATACATAGTTCACCTGCCTCCAAGGATATCAAGGACATGTTTCACAATTATGGAAGCAGCCATCCAGATCCAGGTAGCTGTGGGGTTGGGGTGGCAGATCTCCTCAGAGCTGTCATGCCAGCTATCCAGGATGTCTGAAAACAGAATGGTTGTCTCTGGGACACTTCCAAGGGGAAGCTGGCAGAATTTAAATGGCCAAGTGTAGGAAGCAGGTGATACATGTTATGCTGATGTTTTCCAATGAAGCACATATGTCATGGAGTTTGTAAGGAAAGAAAAGACAATATGTGCATTTCAAAAACTAGGTAACACTAAGTTTAGATTTCATGGAAAGGAAACCACTTACATCCAGGTTAAGACTGATGGGCCCAAAAGTCCAAGTTGTAGGAGTTCTGTATCCTGGAGCTAAATAAGAGCAGAAGTCGCTGCAGAGGCAACAGAAGAAGTAGCAATGACTACATCAGAGGCACAGGCTCACCACATGGTTCCCATCACAGCAGCTCTTGCTCTCTTACTTATGATGATCAGGGACACATTTTGTTTTTGGTTTTGTTTCTGTTGTTGTTTGGGGAGTCCAAGCTGTAACGTTTTCCTTCATTCACTACCATTTTTTTTTATGTTCAAATTCAAATGTTATTGTTGTTGTTGTTTGGAGAGGAATGAGCTGTAAAGTGTTGAATTGCATTCGTATATAATAACTCCTCACTCCTAACACCTCCATTCCCCCACATCTTCATAAATTGTATCTTCAGTGATGCCATAGACAGGATTGTTTAAACTTAGTCAAATTCCATAACCTTCAGTTTGATCTCTACATAGCAACGCACCTCATGAGGAAATTTTTCTTTCATTATAACTTAATCATACTTCTATTGCTTTATTTTGGTCCTTACTCCTGTTCTGGAAGTAGTTTGAAATATAGTCCTCAGACTATTCTTACTGCTTGTTAATTTCCTGGGTTAATTTGATTTAGAGAAACTGAAATTCTAGGTTTAACCCTTTTAAACCTTTGGGATCCTAAATCATTCCATCAAGATCATTTTCTACTGTGGTTCCCTTTGATGGCACACTTTCTGAAGAGTGCCATCTGGGACTCTGGGCACTTATTTATTCCCCAAATCTGCTATTATTTTATGGATCTCAAAAATCTGAAGTCTTCGAGTTTATACAACTCATAAAGTGTGGCAGGATGTCTGGGCCTCATGCCACATCCTCCTGCTTCCTGGATTTCAGTACAACACAGGTGAACAATTTCTCATGTCTCTCTCAAACCCTGGAGCTTCTCTGCTTCAGGACCGTCTAAGGCAGTGGTTCTCAAACTTCCTAATGCTGCAACCCTTTAATACAGTTCTTCATGTGGTGGTAACACCCAACCATAAAATTATTCTCATTGCTACATCGTAACTGTTATTTTGCTATGGTTATGAATTGTAATGTATATACCTGTGTTTTCCAATGGTCTTCAGTGGCCCCTGTGAAAGGGTTCTTTGAACCCTGAAGGGGTCGTGACCCACAGGTTGAGAACCGCTGGTCTAAGGCCCCAGAAGACTCAGTCCATGCACCAAAAAAAAAAAAAAAGACTGCAAGTCAGTGGGTAAAGCCCACCCTCCCTCTGCTCCAGACAGCATGAGCATCCATTCAGCTCCCAGAGGTCTCCCGTGGCACACAGCAAATCCCAGCTCCATAAACCCTTTTATCCCACCCCCACTTCCCTTATTCACTTGCCCCTTTCTCTTACTTTAGCTAGTGGAGCTTTCTAAGTCATTTTTCCTCTCAAAAGCGAAACAAAGTGCCCTACTTGTACCCAACGCAGCCTACATCTCAGCTCAGTTGTAGGAAGCCATGTAAGACACAAAACAAAGTGCACACAAGACCTCCTGACAGGACAGGGTAGAGGACTCACCCTTCCGGCAGCATGCCCTATAGACTGCCTGTCTATTTCCCCCATGCTCTCCCTTGCCTTTCAGTGCAGTTAATGGAATTTGAGGCAGGCAGTTCAGTAATGGGCTACTTAGGACTGGCATTAGTGATCTGTAGCTAGAAACCTCACATACCCCTGTGAATCCAGAGTAGAAGGCAGCTGTCATGGTGGACTGGAGGAGTGGTACAAGAAGAGAGAGAGGAAATGGTCAAGAGTCCTCGGCCTGCTTCACCTTCACCGAAAACACACACCTTCCTTTTGAAGGTCAGAGTCCTCTCTCAGCCTTCCCTGCAGTAGTAAGAAACACCAGATGGGCGGTGGTGGCGGCACACACCTTTAATCCCAGCACTCAGGAGGCAGAGCCAGGCGGATCTCTGTGATTTCTAGGCCAGCCTGGTCTACAGAGCGAGTTCTAGGAAAGGCTCCAAAGTTACATAGAGAAACCCTGTCTCAAACACACACACACACACACACACCACCACCACCACCACCACCACCACCACCACCACCACCACTATGACCTTGCTAAGGTGACTGCAGCCGACCACCACACCGGTTCCTGTTAAGGAGCAATGAGAAGTACTAGCCCATCTGCAGCAGCCCCTCCATATAGACACTGCAACATTCCTGTATAACAATATCCTTGCCTATAAGCAAGCTGCCATAATCTACACTGATCAAGATCATTTTCCCATGTGGCTCACTTACTAAACACATTAAAGCCATTCACGAGTCCAAGCTTATCAGAAGTCAACTACATTGCTACAGAATAAAATGGCCACATGGGAAAACACAGAGCACTTGCAAGCTGCCAAGGAGAAAATGCCTCCTGGCCTTGAGGTGTTAATCACTGAAGAGAACCACAAACCCAGACGGGATCCATTATTATGACCACACCCCTAGATGCTAGTCCCCTTCTGCTAAAGTTTCCCAGATCATGTACCAATAACAGAATTCAGAAGAACAAATTGCACGAGAGTACTTAGAATTATTAATGGGGGCTGGGCAATGTTGTTTCTGTTTTATGTGATGGATAGATATTTTGGAAGTATTATCTGTTGGAAAGGTAGTAAGTGTGGTAGAAGAGATGAGGCATGTGTAGAAGAATAGGTTGATTAAGGCTGAAGTCAAATACAGAATCCAGGGGTCAGATGAAGAATAAAACATTATTTTTATTACTGGGCTGTGGTGACAATGCATTTGGTAAAGTGCTTGCCTTACAAAGATAAGGACTCGAGTTTTACCCCATAGCACCCCAACACACACACATACACTTTCATACACACTTACATACACACATGTACACACCCACATGCGTACACATACATACACACATATGCATACATACACACACACACACACACACACATGCACATACATACACATATACATAAACACACACAAAGCCAGGCATGCAGGTGTATGCTATAATCTGAGCATTAGAAGGTGGGGACAAGTGGATCCTCAGGGCTCAGTGGCTGACCAGTCTAGCCTGCCTGGCAAGCACAGGACAAGAAAAGACCCTGTCTGAAAAAAAGAAGATGAATATCACCTAAAACACAACTGTTGGAGTTGTTCTCTGGCCTCACATCCACATGCATGTATGCACATACACATAGACCCCTACACACACATCATGATACACAAGGCCTCTATAGGTTCATGTGATTGAATACTGGCCTATGCCTAGCTAGAGGAAAGAGTCACAGGGGGTGATGTTTGAGGTCCACAGCCCAACCCCACTTTCTGTCTGAATGCTATCTGCTTCCAAGTCCATCAAGATGTGAGTAGTCCCTGCTGCACACTCCTCCCCATGTTGTAGCTGTGTCCCGCCAAGCCCCTGCAGTCCCGCAGCCCACTTATAAAATAAACACACAGATATTTATATTATCTAAACTGTTTGACCTAATGGCTCAGGCTTCTAGCTAGCTGTTCTTATATCTCAAATTAACCCACTTCTATTAGTCTATAAGTTGCCACGTGGCTCGCGGCTTCCCGGTATCCTAACATCTTCTTATGGCGGCAGCTGGCAGTGTTTCTCTGCCTCAGCCTTCCACTTCCCAGACTTCTCCTCTCTTTTTGGCCCACCTATACTTCCTGTCTGGCTACTGGCCAATCAGCATTTTCTTTATCAATCCATCACCCACAGCACCATGTCCCCCCTGCCACCATGCTTTCCCCTCCATGACACACTATATCCCCTTAAACTCAGAGAGAAAATAAACCCTCCCTCCCTTATGCTACTTCCTATCAAGTATTTGGTTAAAGCAACCAGAAGAGTTAACTACCTGGCGTGGTTTTTAATCCCAGAACTGAGGAGGCAAAAGAAGACAGATCGCTGTGAGTTCAAGGCCAGCCTGGTTTACATAGCTAGTTCTGAGGCTTGAAAGGGCTACATTGTGAGCCCTGTCTCAAAACAAAGCCAAAATTAAAAACAAACAACAAAAGACCGTGTATTAGCTGCTTCTCTGTTGCTGTGAGGAACACCATGATCAAAGGCAACTCAAGGAAGAATGGCTTATTTTGGTTTATGGTTCCAGAAGGATAGAGTCCATCATGGCGGACTGAACAAGCAGGAGGCTGAGTGGTAGGAACAAGAGGCTGAGAGCTCACAGCCTGAACTGCAAGCACAAAGCTCAGAGAGGGAGCTAGATGATGCAAGGCTTCTAATCTCAAAGCCACCCCTAGTACCAGACGTCCTTAGCAAGGCTCAATCACTTTTTACCTCCCCAAAGAGCACCACCAACCAGGGTCCAAGACTTCAAATGCCTGAGACTCTGGGGGCATGTATCATTCAAACCAGTACAGAATAGTAACATACAGGTTAGGGATTTAGCTCAGTGGTAGAGCACTTGCTTACCCAGGCTAAGAGCAGTGTGGAGCCCTGAAGTATGGTCTTCCTCCACCACAGTGGCACCTCAGGAGTCAGGTCTATACCTTCTTGGCTGCTATTATGACAGATCAGGTCTTCATCCTCTGCCACAGAGGACAACCAACACAACCCTCCAATCTTCAGTCCCTCTGTCTCTAAATAAAGCCACCTTGAACCACCAACTTCCACACCATTTTATCCCCTATTCCTCAGAGAACCCAAGAATCTCACATCTCTAGCATCAGATCAGTATACATGAAAACATTTGGCATAAACTTCTTGACCTCCAACTAAAGACAACACAGTGCATATAAAGTCTGGGCAATTTTATAAAGCAGACCTTTCTGGATTGGAAAAGGCATGTCTTGGCTGCTGGAAGGAGCCAAGGAAGAGAGGGAACCCAAAGGAGCATCCTGAGTTGCTTAAGGATAATATTGCCTAAAATCACATTTGCACTGCAATTAACCTCAGCTCAGAGGTCTGCCCCATGGCCAGGTGCTAGGCAAACTTCCCCAATCACAGTCAAGCAGGAAGTGTGGGAGAATAAATTACAGGGGTCGGGGGAAGCCCAATGGAAACAGTTGGTGTCTGTTGAAAAACAGTCAGGTCAGTCAATACTGCACCTGTAATATCAAAATCAGCTTACTGACCACAACCTATCCAGACTGCACCTTCTCTCCCACTTCTTTCCCACATCTAAGAACTGACCTGCAGACTTGGCCCTCATGTCCCTAGATGCAACAGAATACAGTTCTGTCATTAAAGGGAGCCAGGGCAGAGACGGGGGCAAGAGATGTGCTGATATCTGCCTCTCCCAGTGGCAATGACTTGAGAAGCTGTAACAGCAGCATCCTGGGTACAGTGAGCCCCGTAAGGGACAGAGAAGGTTCTGGGTCTGAGTGTAGTCACAGCAGAACTCCAGAACTGGGGACTAGAACAAGTGGTTGTTTAGTTTCTTAATGATGACAACTCTGCTTAACCGTGAACCACAGCATTTCAACGACAGATCTGCAAGTTTGCACAGCCATGCACAGAGGTTAATCCTCAGGCAAGCCAGCTCTTAGAATCCCAGGAGTCTCTGAACACAGGGTCCTGGAGTGTGGGAGCTGTACTGCCACCACCTGGGCAGAGTCCCCACTGAATCCACAAGACCCCTGGAGATTAACTACTACTGGCTTCCAGGGCTGTGATAGAGAGATGTGGGGGGACAAAGAAAAGAGCAGAGAGAAGTGAGAGATAAAATCACACAACGCTCCAGGAAGTGCAACCAGAACCCACAGAGCAGGCCTAGTGAGAACAGGAAACTCACTCTGATGGGAAGTCACATCTGAATAATCTCCATCTTTGATTCAAAGAATTCACAAGTCTTTGTGTGAATTCTATATGCTAAGATTTCTAGGCAGTGACCAAAATATTCTGCTGAGCTCTAGGAAAATATTTCCAGATAGGAGCCAGGGAAGAGAGACTGCTCTGAGAATACTGATGTAAAGAAAAAACTAGAAATCATACTCCACCCCAAGGAGACTGTTCTGGCCACTTTCATGTCAGTACCTCAGGCTGCTCACTCAGTTCCTCCATTGTCTGCTGACCCTGAGCAGGTCCCAGCCCTGCATCCTCACAGGTCCCAGCCCTGCATCCTTACAGGTCCCAGCCCTGCATCCTCACAGGTCCCAGCCCTGCATCCTTACAGGTCCCAGCCCTGCATCCTCACAGGTCCCAGCCCTGCATCCTCACAGGTCCCAGCCCTGCATCCTTACAGGTCCCAGCCCTGAATTCTTCCCAGCGGAGCTGATTAAATGTTGCCACAGTGAAACAATTAATAACAAACAAGCATTAACATGTTTCTCAATAAGAGTGGGGCAACTCTTCAAAGAAGTCCCTGACAGTTAACTTGTGTGAGCTGTAGGGGAGTGAGCAGTTTTAAGGAAGCCGATCTGCCTACTTCTTTGATCTCTTCTATCTAAAGCAAGCCTTGATATTCTCATGTGAACAGAAACCAATGGAGCCTTTGTTCTCCATCACTCTGGATAAGAATCCTGAACAGCCCTGCATAAAAACTGGGTTTCCAGAAACAAGCTGATGAAACCAGGATGCACAGTCAATTCTGGAAAGAGGTAAGGGAGGGTCACATAGAAGAAAAGCTTGACATGGTGACCCTCCTGAGTGCTTTGCCTAATCCAATCATCTCACAGATGAGCACACCATGTCCCAGAGTGGTGAGGAGTCAGTCACCATAGGCCTATGCTATGAAGATGTAAAAGGAAAAACACAGGTGATAGAGAATTACATGTCCACACGGTTGAGCTTGCCCAGCGGACCGCCTAACTATTTCCAGTTCAGAATAGCCATCTCCAGGTCAGATATCTCGCGGGACCGGGACTCTGTGGCTTTACGTGGTTGCGTAAAGCGCACGCAGCCATGTAATCTACGCGCATGTGTGGAGTACCCACAGGAGTTCCTGTATGCATGCGCGGCCCAACCTTTAAAAAGCCGGCGCCATCTTGCATGAGCCCCCCTTATCTCCTCACCCACGTGTGTTTCACACAGGCCTGCCACCTCTATCCTCTTTAATAAAACTCTCCTGTGGTCTTGTCATGTTCGGGATGCGTTCCTAGCACCACTTAAAAACTAACAATGGGTCCCTGGAAATCAGAACTGTATGTGATTTTTATTTAATTCCTGGGAAGCATTTTATTTTGTTTTTAATTTTCCATAAGAAATATGTCTTGGTATTGGTGTATTGGTTTAAATGAGATTGGCCCCAATAGGTTTGTATACTTAAATGCTTGCTCCCTATTTGGATTAGGAGAAGGATCAGGAGGTGGGGTTGCTGGTTTTAGCAGCGCTCTTACCCTGCGAGGAAAAGTCACAAAACATAACAAAACCCACTAACAAGAATTTTATTAAGAAAAGGAGAAAGGGGCAGATGTGTCCAGGCCTGCTGAAAGGACACGTGAAGAAGAGAGGGAGGGGACATGGGATACGCCTTTTAAGGACTCCCCCCTCCTGCCCCCCACCCCGCACATGAACACACAGGCCCACATGGCTACTCCATGCATGTGCATAGATCATGTGGTCACACTGCACGCAATTTACATGACCACGCAGTGCTTGGGTTGCGTAGGATGTATGACTAGGAAATAACTAGTGTGGGAAATAACTAAGTGTCCCACGGGGCCATTCGTGATCATGGGGGCGTGGCTGGAATTCCTATCAGTGGTCTTGTTGGAGGAGGTGTATCACTGAGGGTGGATTTGAGATTTCAAAAGGCTCTCTCTCTCTCTCTCTTCTCTCTCTCTCTCTCTCTCTCTCTCTCTCTCTCTCTTCCTATCTATGTATCTATCTATCTTTCTTTCTATCTACCTACCTACCTATCTCTTTCTGCCTTCAACTTCTGGATAAGACGTGAGCTCTCAGCTACTGCTCCAGCACCCCGCACTCTAGCACCATGCTTGCCTGCCTGCTATCTTGCTCTCTGCTATGATGATCATGGACTCACCCTCTGAAACTGTAAGCAAGCCCCAATTAAATGCTTTCTTTTATAAGTTGGCTTGATCACAGTGTCTCTTCACAGCCATAGAAAAGTAACTAAGACATCTCTACTGGGACTGGAGAAATGGATTAGCAGGTGAGAGCACATGCTCTGAAATCATAGGGGCCTGAGTAGAATCCCAGCATATGGGTAAAAAGGTAGACATGGTTACAAGAGCTTCACTCCATCATTGGGGCATGGAGATAGGCACACCCCAAAAGCCAGCAGAACCAAAGTAACAAGTTTCTAGTTCAATGACAGACCCTGTGTCACAAACAATAAGTTAGAGGGTGGATAAAGGAAGACTCTCAATATCCTACTCTGATTTCCACATGCACACATACCCACACATTCACATGCATGCACCACACATGTACATGACACACTACACTTACACAAGAACAAGAGACATAGATGTTACTTTAAAAATGAGATTTGAAATGATATTCCCAGAAAATGCATAGGCATTAGCTCCAGAAAACTTAGAAGCGAGCGTCATTTCACCACCATTATCGCTCAGCTTTGGGGAAATCGTTTAACCTTTCCAAGCTCACTGTCCTCAATTTATGGTTTCTATTTTAATCGCTGCTGCCTTCTCAACTTCACAGATTTTTGTGAGGCTCAAATAAGATAATGAATACTTAGTCCTACCATTCAAAATAACTAAGGACAAAAAAAAAAAAAAAAGACTCTCTGCCTTCATAAAGCCTGCTCATGGCCGGAGTACTTCTCCTGAGAGCTGTACAAGTGAAGGAGGGGGACACCATCATGGAGCTGAAAGATCAGGAGCCTTCCAAGCCCAGCACATTGAAATAAACCCACTTCCGGCCATTGTCACTGGTTTGAGTTTGGGCAAATCACTTTATCTCGCCTAGTACCACAGAGAGCGGTTGTGCAAATGAGAAAAATGCATGCGACCTGCCTGTGCTTTGAGGCTGCTATCCTTCCTGCTGGTGTGATCATAAAGTAAGAAACCATATATTCTCCTATTGAAAGAGTATATAAGTCAGATGGGCCTTACACCTGGGGTGCGGCTGAATTTTTTCCATTAAACCCTAACTGGTCAGGAGAAGGTAGAGTGTGGCCTGCTGCCAGGGTGGTTAGTGCAGCAGCACTCGGGATGTCTGTCTCTGGTATGAGATTGCGTTTTCTTGACCTTAGGATTTACAAAGTAGAATAGCCGGAGTGGGTACAAGCTGTCCGTGGACATTTTGCTGCTTAGCTGTGCATGTGCCATGGGTGGGAAAGAGGCTTAGATGACAGACAGCGAGAGGCTAAAGTGATACTATAAACATCCAAATATTAGCGATGATTACAATGGACAAAGCTACAAAAGACAGTGACAGGATACAGCTCTCTGATATTGGTCTCAGCAGCAGAGGCCTCTCCAATGTGCTTTAAGGGAAGAGAGCACAAGGTACATGCCCACTCAGTCATAATGCAAAGCTTCCGCCCTTCAGCACACTGCCTGAAAGGGTGAGTCACCAGCACAGACGCCAAGGCTGAAAGCGCTGCATCATCCTATGAAGGGCTGACTGAAGCAGAGCTTGAGGGATTTTCCAGGGAGGACTCAGGGATGAGCGTGGTGGCAACATCTGGCACACAGGGCGGTAGAGATAACAAATAATGCTCAGGAGCCTACCTACGGGCTCTGGCTTGTGAACTGTTAAAGCTAACAGCTGAACCTGGTCGGACTCCAGGCACAGACTGAACTTGGTCACTGCAATGGCTTAGATCAGAAAGAGTCCACCAAACTCATACATTGAAGGCATGGTACCCAGCTGATGGCACCATTGAGAAGTGATTGCATAAGGACACTAATGTCATAGATAAATTCATTGATGAATTTATAGCTGAATGGCCTATCAGAAAGTGAGGCATAGCCTGAAGAAGTAAGGAGATCCCTAAAGGTGTAACTCCAAAGGGTATGTCTTGTCTCTAGCCCCTCCCCCTTCCTGCTCTCCTGCTGCTATGTCCTTCTGCTGTGGTGTTTCTGCCTGGACACAGACCGAAAAACAACTGATCTTGGACTGAGACCAGGAACCTAAATAAACATGTACTTTAAGTTGATTTGTTCTGACATTTTGTCCTACGGGGGAAAAGTAAGTTACACAATTCTTAGATTTCCTCAAAGATGGGGGAACAGTTGTTCTTTGAAACCTTCTCTTCTTATTCTCCCGTACAAGAGGTTTCATGTATAATTTGAATTGTATGCATATATACGCTCAAGCATAGCGCAGCTGCAAAGTGCAATGTAAAATAAGCTGAGTTTATTGCTGTTATTATGACTAATGGAACTCCAAAGACCCCTTAAAACGTACAAAGGACAAAACATTCTTAGAGGCACAAAGAACTTGGGAATCCATCCTAATGAATAAAATGTCATTTACCATCTTGGCTTTTTTTCTGATCTTTAGAGATTTCATAATCTTTCCTGGCATTTCAGTAAAGCCAAGGAACCATACTCTTTTTAAAGCTAATTGCCTGGAAAAAAATTCCTCCTCTCTCCAATGCAGAATAAAAAGTGTCTAGCAAAGACAGAATCCTAAATATGAGCCACTGCAGACATTTGGGGACTGCAGGCAAGAAGGGGACTGATTTGAATACCATCACTTCTACTGAGATTTTCAGACCAAAGCTCCTATGCCCAAGGTTCTGACACTACTGGCAACTCATCTATGTATGGGTTCTGCGTCATGTATGTTGGTGGGTTCTGTGTCGTGTATGTTGGTGGATTCTGTATCATGTATGTCAGTGGTTATCCGATCTCAATCTACTTCTAGTTCTACAAACTCCTTATGACTATGGCTAAGTTGGATTACCATGAAAACAGCGTTGGGAATGATTGGTCTCTGCTCTTTGAAGAGATTGAAGAATAAAAGACAATGAATGAGTGCTGTCTCCCAGTTGAGTGGGGTCTGCACATAAACTTGGTGGTTCGTTCTCTGAGCAAGTATATCCCGAGTCTCTTCTTTGGAAGGCACTGATAATAAAAAGGTAAGAAAATATAAACCTAGCCCCCGTTTTCTTTTTCTTATTAATTAAATTTATTCATTTATTTTACATCTTGACTGCAGTTTCTCCTCTCTCCTCTCCTCTTTTTCCCCCCTCCTACCTCCCCTCTGCCCTCCCCCATCCACTCCTCCTCTGTTTCTGTTCAGAAAGGAGCAGACCTCCCATGGCATCAACAGAGCATGGCACATCAAGTTGAGGTAGGACTAAGTTCCTCCTCTTGTATTAAGGCTGGGCAAGGCAACCTAGTATGAGGAACAGGTTCCCAAGAGCCAGGCAAAGCCTTAGGGACAGCCCCTCGGCTAGGAGTTCCACAAGTAGACCAAGCTACACAACTGTCACTCATTATGTAGAGGGCCTAGGTTGATCCCATGCAGGCTCCCTGGCTATCTGTCCAGACTCTGCGTTTCTATGAACCCAGGTTAGTTGTTTCTGTGGGCTCCCTTGTGATGTCCTTGACCACCATGGCTCATACAATCTTTCTTCCCTCTCTTCAACAGGATTCCTCAAGCTTGGCCCAATGCTTGGCTATATAGGTCTCTACATCTGTTTCCATCAGTTACTGGATGAAAGCTCTCTGATGACAACCTGGGTAGTTACCAATCTATGAGTATAGAAGAATATCATTAGAGCCTCAGTTTTCTTGATAATGAGTACTGCCATCTCTTTCCAAGAAAATGGAGGGGAGCGTTATTTGGTTTGGGTTAGTTTTTAAACTGATAGCATAGTGAATAAAAAGTACCACAAGCTAACAATGTCAAGAAAAGAGTAGTGAACTCAAAAGCCAAGGTGGGCTGAAGATAGCTGGATTATTCAATCAGAATGCTAAAACTTGATTCATATAGTAAGATCCACAGAGAGCAGGGTCAGGGCAGAGTCGGTCCAGTAGCACACCCCTGGGAATATGAAATATGCAGGAATCGTAGTCCTTGAGCAAAACCTGTGCTTGAAGAAATGGTCTCATAGCAAGGAGGCCTTTGCTACAGCAAAACTTGCTGTCTACAGCATGCTACTGCCCAAACCAACTGCTCACACTATTCATCTCTTGAAAGCAGTTAATGCATCACTTCCGCTAGAAAGCCCATCCTTGCCACCATCCCTTCCAAATGGAGTCTGGTGCCCATTCTTGTTCTCTTCACGCTGCCTTTTGTTATACCCCACTGGTGGTGATTATCTATTTGCTTATCATCATTCCCCCACCACACTGTAAACTCTAGGAGGACACAGATTTTGGTCTTACTTACTATTTACCACAGTGCCTGTTACATTTGGCATGCACCCAAGGGAGGGAGGGAGGAAAGGAGGCTAGTAAAACCTTTATTGGTCTAGGTGCTCAGCCCTTACAGGAATATCTGAACTTACACAGGGACTTTGCAAATGAAACATGCAGGAAACATCCCTCCCCTCCAGGTCAAGGGCAGAGAGTCAGGAGTCCCAGTCAAGTCTCTCTCCCTCAGCTAGAGAGACAAGCCGTGAACAGCTTGCAAGCATTCATTGCCTTCCGTGCTGGGGGGATTTGGCTATGGGGCTCTTAACGGGATCAAGCTGAATCGCACAGTTTCATCCTGTCAAAACGCATTGGAAATCTTTCTTGGGTGATTTATCATGGAAATACACATGGCGGGGAAGGGGGTGGGGGATTAGAGGAAGTGCAGAAAGTCACTCAGCCTGCAGTGCTCTGCTGGCACCATGCCCACGGTGGCCACGGCTGCTGATGGACAAGCCTAGGCTGACACTAGACAGATGGGCTCCTGAGGGAAGGCCACCTCCTGAAAATAAATAATCAAGGCCACTTCAAGAAAAGTGTTAACACACAGCAGCCATAGCCAATAAATCCTGGACAAGTAGGTTCCATTGAGGGAACTGGATTCATTGCGGCCACCACCATTACTTCCCAGCCAGATCAGCTAAAACATGCAGTACCTCAGAACTGCTCCCTACAGTCAATAGCAAACCATCCCTAAATTAAAGCAACAGTGTGCACTGTTATCTGAAGCTGCTGCTACAGAGAAAATTGGGTAACACATAAATATCCAGGAATTTGAAACTACCATCCCTGACCTTCCATACATCTGAATATATTTTCTTCCTTTCTCCCAGCTGTGGGAGTTAATCTCAGGCTAATCCTTATTGTTAGGGTGTATCTGTGCCACCATAGCACTTGGGAGTTCTTGTTAAAAGTAGCATTAACAAATGTGGGCTCAAACACAAGGCAGCTGCCATTTGTCAATGTTGTTTTGTAAAAAGGTGCCAGCTTGCAGTGCAGGGCCCTCGAGGGCAGAGACTCATTGTTCCAAGGCCGAGAGCCTGCTCCATGCCTGGCAGGATGCTGAAAACAAAGGACAGAAGGCCAACAGCTCTGCTCCCAGACCCCTGGAATCAAGAGGAGGAGACAGAAAGAGCTGGAGAGCAAGGGCCAGAAGAAAAGATTGTTGTCCATGTGTGCTATACTTTGAAAGAAGCATGCCTGGAGTGGCCTGGGGCAGAGCCTGTCTGACCAAGTCTGAGAAGATATGTGTACTGTAGGCCTCTGTGCAGATGGCCCAAAAGCTCTCTTCTTAGAAATATAGTGTGTGTGTGTGTGTGTGTGTGTGTGTGTGTGTGTGTGTGAGAGAGAGAGAGAGAGAGAGAGAGAGAGAGAGAGAGAGAGAGAGAGAGAGAGAGAGAGAGAGAGAGGAGAGGGGAGAGAGAGAACATTTGAGGCCCTATAAGCTTTTCCTTTTGTTTTTTGTTTGTTACATTATCCTTATGACTATATGGAATTCTGTATGTATTGAGGTCTGAAGAATTTGAAAGTTCATGGACAGTGAGTAAAAGGGCACAAAAGCAATGAGATTCAATTTACCAAGAATGATGGTGTGGGGGGGGGGGGGGGGGGTGTGCGCGTGCGCACATGGAGGAAGGGAGGAACTAGAGAGGGAGGAAAGGAGAGAGGAGAAAGGAAGGGAGAGAGGAAGGGAGGAAGGGAGGGAAGGAAGGAGAAAGGGAGGGAGGGAGGGAAGGAAGGAAGGAGGAAGGGAGGGAGAAGAGCTCATTCCTATAAGCCCATGCCAGCCTTGAACTCACTGATAGTAGAGGATGACCTTGAACTCTTGATACTCCTGCCTCCTCTACCCCTGAGTGCTATGGTTTCAGGTACACACCAGTATATCCAGTTTGTGTGGTTCTGGGTGATAGAACCCAAGATTTCATGGGTTCTAGGCAAGGACTCTACCAGCTGAGCTACATCGTCAACCCTGGTGCCTATAGCTTTAAAAATTACTTTTTAAGAATAATTTTTAAAAGATAAAGTAAACATAGTTTCAACCCCTAAATTCCTGATAGCCTCAACATATAGACTGCAGTTAGATTTCTAGGTTTTAGATCAAATGAGGATATAGAGGAAATCATACAAGAACTCTGAACTATTAAAAAAAAAACAAAACTGAAAGCAGAACGTATTGTTGCAGGATCACAGTATCAGCTCATTGGGACTGCAGTCACAAAACACCCCAAACTAGGTGACGTCAAACTAAACTTATCCTTTCTGTGTTCTGGGAACCAGAAGTCAGAAACAGAGTCAGCAGGACTGGTTTCTACTCTCCAAGTTCTAGAAGAAATCTGCCCTTGCATGTGACCTGGCTTCTGCCGGTTATCACTGTGCTCAGCATCTTTTGGCCAGTCTCTGATGCTGGCTCCCTGGGTTTCCTCTGTGTCCAATTTCACTCCTCTTACAAGAACACTAATCCTTGCACTGGGGCCCATTGTACTCCAGCCCTAACTCATCTTTCTTGGTTACATCTTCAAAGACCCTATTTCTAAATTCGGTCACATTCCCAGGCACTAGGAATAGGGTCTTAACATACCTTTAACACAGCAAATATACGTGAACCCTGCTTGCTTTCAACCTCTCCTCTTTTACCAAGGATCAGCTATGCGTCTCCCCAAACTCCATCCAGAGTAATAAGGGAAGGGCCAACCTAGAAAACTCACTGCTAGCTGCCTCCTTTATATCATTCCTTATCTTGAACCTGAGGAACTCCCACAGCAGTGTGAGGCCTAGTCAGCAAAGTTTCTTTTCTGAGCTTCCAGCTGAACGACCATGTGAGCTACCTACCCAATGTTGTACACGTCAAAGTGTGCATGTGCACACATGCTCAGGTGTGTTGTGCTTGAGTGTCACACATCTCAAACGGTTCAGTTGCTCCTTTCTTTGTTCTCTGTTTGCTCCTTCTGCAGAAGCTTGGCCTTCTGAAACACTGAGAATTTTGCATAATACATCTTTTTCTTATTCAGCACCACACTTTGGTAGCTAAAAGGTGAATGGGGTGCTAAAAGTAATATATAATTTGCTTTTTAACGAATGGTAGAGGAGTGATGGAGCCATCAAGTTTTATGAAGGAAGATTAACTACAGTGGGAACAAATGTAGCACTACCAAGTTGTCAACTTCCCAACAGCAGATGCCATTAACACCTCTGGGTGTTTGTTCAGTCTTTGTCCCTCTTGTTCTTAACTGTAGCTTGAAGTAATGACAGTGGAGGAAACTTAGGTTGGTACTAAAGTCATCCCAAAGCTTGATTTACAGCCAGTCACCTCCCACTTGGCAGCAGCTTGAAGTAGCTGCAGCAGTGATAAGTCTGGCAGATTTTGCCCTTGAGGTTAAGGTATTAAACAAAATGAAAACTAATCTCACTTCACTGAAGTGTGGTACTTAAAAGTTGAATGTTTGAACGACAATTTTGTAAAGCATCTCCCTTTAAGAATGATTTTATTAGAGTAATTAAACATGTAGAAAATGATGCCATCTTTCTGCTGTAGTACAAGGCTCTATTCTTGTCTCCCTTGATCTCTGGAGCTAAATAAATCTATATATAGCCATTCCTGGTATACATTTCACTCATTATCTCTATAGATCTGTAGATAGGATATTCCCTGTGAACATAGGTCATGCTGTAGTCACAAGGAGATTACTTCTTAAAACCTAAAACTGTAAATTGTTTTAATAGTTCACAGAGCCAGCCAAGGAAGTGAAAAGTCAAAAGCACTCATTAGGTGCCATAGCAGCACATCTATTTCCTTAAGCACTCTAGCAAATCTTTACCAAGTATTCACCAACACCCCCCCCTCTCTCTCTCTCTCTCACACACACACACACACACACACACACACACACACACACGGAGGGGGAGAGAAAGAGAAAGAGAGAGAGAGAGAGAGATCCACTGATGTGAGTTTAACACCACCAACAAAAAGAAATGGTCTCTATCCATTAAAACTTAAAAATAATGGGAAAAGATCCCCTTCCCTGGGCTCCATAGTAAGCACACAACCCTGGCAGCCTTATAGGTCCATCCAGCAACACCAGACTGCACTCCCTCCCCTGGGCTCCATACTAGAGCCTACAGCTATACCTGAGGCCAAAGCAGTCCTAGGAACCCCAGGGAAGACACCACCAACCATCCTGCTAAACTCCTTTAAGCCTGTCCAACAACTTCAGACTGCACCCCTAGCCCTGGGCCCCATATCCTGGCCTACTGCTTTGGAAGAATTCTTTGGCTTTACTAGAGGCCAGGCAGGAACAATGAACCCCAGATAAGACACTGCCAACTCAGTTTCTCAGAAAATTGGGAATCAATCTTCTTCCTCAAGACCCAGCTATACCACTCTTGGACATATACCCAAGGAATGCTCAGTCATACCACAAGGACACATGCTCAACTATGTTCACAGCAGTATTATTTGTAATAGACAGAACCTGGAAACAATCTAGATGCCCTTTAACTGAAGAATGGATAAAGAAAATGTACATATACACAATGGAGTACGATCAGCAGAGAAAAACAATGACATCATGAGGTTTGCAAGCAAATGGATAGAACTAGAAAATATAACCCAGACTCAGAAGGACAAACATGGTATGTTGCTGTGGATGATTGACTGATAAATAAAACACTGATTGGCCAGTAGCCAGGCAGGAAGTATAGGCGGGACAAGGAGAAAGGAGGATTCTGGGAAGTGGAAGGTTGAGTCACAGAGATGCTGCCTGCTGCCACCATGAAAAGATGTTAAGATACTGGTAAGCCACAAGCCACATGGCAACTTATAGATAAATAGAAATGGGTTGATTTAATATATAAGAACAGTTAGCAAGAAGCCTGCCACGACCATACAGTTTATAAGTAATATAAGTCTCTGTGTGTTTACTTGGTTGGGTCTGAGCAGCTGCGGGACTGGCAGGTGAGAGAGATTTGTCCTGACCCTAGGCCAAGCAGGACCAGAAAAACTCCAGCTACAGTATGTACTCACACATAAGTGGATACTAGATGTAAAGCAAAGGATAACCAGACTGCAACCCACAGTTCCAGAGAGACTAGCTAGTAAAGAGGACCCTAGGAAGGATGCGTGGATCACTCAGTGATGGAGAAGTAGTTGAGATCTACATTAGCAAACTGGGAGTGAGAGGGGTAAGAGAGGGCAAGGGATGAGGGATGGGCACTTAGGTGAGCAGAAGGTTCAAGCTGGAATGGGAACAGAGTGGGAGAGCAAGGAAAGAGATACCATGATAGATGAAGATACCATGGGAATAGAGAGAAGCAGAGTGCTAGGGGGGTTCCCAGGAATCCACAGGGATGACTCCACCATAGACTACTGGCAATAGTCGAGAGGGTGCCTGAGCTGACCTACTCTGGTGATTGGATGGCAGAATACCCTAACTGTCATCATAGAACCCTCACTCCACCATAGACTACTGGCAATAGTCGAGAGGGTGCCTGAGCTGACCTACTCTGGTGATTGGATGGCAGAATACCCTAACTGTCATCATAGAACCCTCATCCAATGACTTATGGAAGCAGATGCAGAGATCCACAGCCAGATCCCAGGCAGAGCTCCAGGAGTCCAATCAATGAGAGAGAGGAGGGATTCCATGAGCAAGAGATATCAAGACCAGGATTGGAGAAAGTACAGAGACAACTAGCCAAACTAGTGGAAATGCATGAACTGTGGACCAATAGCTGAGGAGCCCCCATGGTACTGGACTAGGCCCTCTGGATAAGTGAGACAGTTATTTAGCTTGAACTGTTTATGGGGCCCCAGGCAATGGGATCGGGACCTATCCCTAGTGCATGAGCCAGCTTTTTGGAGCCTAGTGCCTATAGTGAGATACGTTGCACAGACTTGGTGCAGGGAGGAGGGGCTTGGACCTGCCTCAACTGAATGTACCAGACTCTGCTGACTCCCCAGGGGAGACCTTGCCTTGGAAGAGGTGGGAATATGGGGTGGTTTGGGGGGAGAAGGCTGGGGGGCAGGAGGAGAGAGGACAGGGGAATCTGTAGTTGATATGTAAAATGAATAGAAAATCTTGTAATTAAAAAAAAAAAGACACTGCCAGCTAACAGTCCTTAAAACCCATCCAATAATGCAAGACTGCACCCCCTTCCCTGGGCCCCATACTAGGGCCCACAGCCTTATGGGAGGCCAGGTTGGTCCTAGGAACCCCAGGTAAGAGACACTGCCCACTACCCACAAACCCCACTAAAGCCTGCCCAGCAACCCCAGACTGTACCTCCCATCCTTCAACCCCCCTCCCCCAGTTCCATATCCTGGTCTTTGGAAAAAACTTTGGAAGAAGAATTCCACTTTACCAGAGACTAGGCCAGATCTATGGATCCCAGGTCTACAACTTCAGAATTCAGCTTTACTGGACGGAGCACAGGCCAGATCTAAGAACCCCAGCACCAGCAGCTTTACTGGAGGCCAGGCTGGTCCTAGGGAACACAGAGACCAGACTGGATCTAAGGACCCTAGTCTATACTCCCCCCTCCCCTGGACTCCATATCCTGGTCTACAACTTTGGAAGAGGACTTTGATCTTACCAGAGGCTTAGCCAGATCTAGGAACCTAGGCCCCCAAAACCCAGAGGGGAATCCTACTGAACCTAAAGACATGCTAGTCACCAGAACTCTTGGCCCTTTAGGCCAGAAGACCAGAGAAGAAAGAGAAACCAAGGAACAAAACATCCAAATAACAAACACAAACACAGGAATCAACACCGAGACCAATAATCATCCAAATCCAGAATCATGCCTAATCATGCCTGAACGCCAGTGTAAGAACACAATCAATAACAGAAAGGGCAATATGGTATCACCAGAGCCCAGATATCCTGTAACAGCAAGACCTGAACAATCCAACACAACTGAAGCACCAAATGAGACTTTAAAAATTACTTCATGAAGATGATAGAGGCCCTTAAAGAGGATATAAACAAATCCCTTAAAATATTTTTGAGAAAAAGACAAACAAAAATTTGAGAGAAATCAATAAATCCTCCCTCCACCAAAAAAAAACAAAAAAACAAAACAAACAAACAAACAAAAAAACATGAAAAAGCAAATGAACAGATAAAGCAAACTGATTACGACCTGAAAAGGGAAATAGAAGCAATAAAACACACACACACACACACACACACACACACACACACACACATACACACACACACAGAGGGATCCTGGAAATGGAAAATCTGGGTAAGCAAACAGGAACTACAGACACAAGCATCACCAACAGAATACAAGAGATGGAAGAGAAAATCTCAGGTGTTGAAGACACAATAGAGGAAATAGATTTATTATTAGTCAAAGAAAATGTTAAATCTAAAAAATTCCTAACAAAAACATTTAGGAAATCTGGAACACTATAAAAAGAATAAACATAAAAATAATAGGAATGGAAGAAGGAAAAGAAACCCACTCAAAAACGCAGAGTATTTATTTAACAAAATCATAGAAGAAAACTTTCCCAACCTAAGTAAGGACATGCCTATAAAGGTACAAGAAGTTTACAGGACATCAGACAGACTGGATCAGAAAAGAAAGCCCCCTCGTCATGTTATACTCAAAACACTAAACATACAGAAGGAATAAAGAATATTAAAAGCTGCAAGTTAAAAAGGCCAAGTAACATATAAAAACAGACCTTTTAGAATCACACCTGACTTCTCAATGGAAACCCTAAAATCCAGAAGGGCCCGGATTAATGTCTTACAGACTTTATGTTGCAGACAAATGTCAGCAAATAATTGCAGACAAATGTCAGCCCAGACTAACTATTCCTAGCAAAATTGTCAATCACCATAGATAGAGAAAACAAGACATTTCATGACAAAGTCAAGTTTAAACAATATCTATCCACAAACCCAGCCCTACAGAAGGTACTAGAAGGGAAACTCCAACCCCAGGAAGTTAACAACACCCACAAAAACACAGACAGTAAATAATCTCATACCAGCAAAACTCAAAGAAGGGACACACACACACACACACACACACACACACACACACACACACTACTACTACTACCAACAACAAAAACAACAAAATAACAGGAATTAATAATCATTGGTCATTAACATCCCTCAATATCAATGGACTCAGAAAAAGACACAGATAACAGAATAGATACAAAAACAGGATCCAATGTTCTGCTGCATACAAGAAACATACCTCAACATCAAAGATAGACATTACCTCATAGTAAAGAGTTGGAAAAATATTTTCCAATCAAATGGACCTAAGAAGCAAGCTGGTGTAGTTGTCCTAATATCTAATAAAACAGACTTCCAACCAAAATTAATCAAAAGAGATGGACAAGGAAATTTCATATTCAACAAAAGAAAAATCTACCAAGATGATATCTCAGTTCTGAATATCTATGCCCCAAATGTAAAGACAATCACATTTGTAAAAGAAACATTGCTAAAGCTTAAATCACACATAGAACCCCCACACAATAATAGTGGGAGACCTTAATATCCTGCTCTCATCCAGACAGAAACAAAACAGAAATAACAAAACTAATAGATGTTATGACCCAAATGGAACTAACAGATATCTACAGAACATTTCACCCAAGCACAAAAGAATATTCCTTCTTCTCAGCACCTCATGGAACCTTCTCCAAAATTGACCACGTACTCAGTCACAAAGCAAATCTCAAGGGATACAAAAAATAATTTTGAAATAACCCCCTGTGCCTTATCAGACCACCATGGATTAAAGCTGGATTTCAACAACAATAGAAAGCCTACAAACTCAAAGAAACTGAACAACTCTCTACTGAATGAAAAATGGGTCAAGACAGAAATAAAGAAGTTAAAGACTTCCTATAATTCAATGAAAATGAATGCACAACACACCCAAACATGAGATACAATGAAAGTAGTGCTAAGAGTAAAGTTCAAAGCACCAAATACCTTCATGAAGAATTTGGAGCAATTTCATACTAGCAACTTAACAGCACACCTGAAAGCTCTAGAGCAAAAAGAAGCAAACACATCCAAGAGAAGCAGACACCAGTAAATAATCAAATTGAGGGCTGAAATCCATAAAATAAAAACAAAGAGAACAATACAAAGAATCAATGAAACAAAGAGTTGGTTCTTCAAGAAAATCAACAAAATAGATAAACCCTAATCCAAACTAACCAAAAGGCAGAGATAAAATATATAAATTAACAAAATTAGAAATGAAAAGGAAGGCATAACAACAGAATGAGGGGAAATACGGAGAATCATGAGGTCATACTTCAAAAACCTGTACTCTACAATATTGGAAAATATAAAACAAATGGACAAATTTCTTGATAGACACCACTTACCTAAGTTAAATCAAGATCAGATAAATAATTTAAATAGATTGATAACCCCTAAGGAAATAGAAGCAGTCATTAAAAGTCTCCCAAGCAAAAAAAAAAAAAAGCTTAGGGCCATATGGTTTTAGTGCAGAATTCTACCAGACATTCACAGAAGAGCTAATTCTAATATTCCTCAAATTATTCCACAAAACAGAAATAGAAGGAACATTGCCAAATTCTTTCCATGAGGCCACAGTCACCCTGATACCAAAACTACACAAAAACTCAACAAAGAAAGAGAATTAATTACAGAGCAATTTCACTCATGAACATTGGTGCAAAAATACTGAATAAAACACTCACAAACTGAACCCAAGAACGCATAAAACAGATCATCCACCATGACCAAATAGGCTTCATCCCAGAGATGCAGGGATGGTTCAACATATGAAAATCTGTCAATGTAATCTACCAGGGAACTCCAACAGCTGATTAACACCTTCAGTAATGTGGCTGGCTACAAGAATAACTAAAAAAAAAACAACCAAAAAACCAGTAGCCCTCCTATATACAAACGATAAATGGGCTGAAAAAGAAAAGAAATCAGAAAATCAACACCCTTTACAATAGCCTCAAATAATATAAAATATATTGGGGTAGCTCTAATCAAGCAAGTGAAAGATCTGTGTGGCAAGAATTTCAAGTCTTTGAAGAAAGAAACTGAAAAAGATAT
This sequence comes from Onychomys torridus, assembly GCF_903995425.1. Classification (NCBI taxonomy): domain Eukaryota; kingdom Metazoa; phylum Chordata; class Mammalia; order Rodentia; family Cricetidae; genus Onychomys; species Onychomys torridus. Next base: position 46,415,356 of record NC_050449.1, read on the forward strand.
CAGAAGATGGAAAGATTGCCCATGCTCACGGATTGGTAGGATTAACATAGTAAAAATGGCAATCTTACCAAAAGCAGTCTACAGATTCAATACAATCCCCATTAAAATCCCAACATAATTCTTCACAGACCTCAAAAGAACAATACTCAACTTCATATGAAAAAAACAAAAAACCCAAGACAATTAAAACAATCCTGTACAATAAAAGAACTTCTGGAGGCATCATTATCCCTGAATTCAAGCTGTACTACCAGAGTTATAGTAATAAAAAAAAAAAAAACAGCATGGTATTGGCATAAAAGCAGACAGGGAGATTGATGGAATCCAATTGAAGACCCAGATGTAAATCTACACACCTATGGACACCTGATTTTTGACAAGGAAGCTAAAATTATACAATTGAAAAAAAGAAAGCATTTTCAACAAATGGTGCTGATCTAACTGCTTGCCAACATATAGAAGAGTGAATATTGATCTATATTTATCACTTAGCACAAAACTCAAATCCAAGTGGATCAAAGACCTCAACATAAATCCAGATACGCTGAACCTGATAAAAGAGAAAGTGTGAAATAATCTTGAACACATTGGGACAGGAGACCACTTCCTGAACATGACACCAATAGCACATGCTCTAGGAGGGACAATTAATAAATGAGACCTCATGAAATTAAAAGGTTTCTGTAAGGCAAAGGACACCATTAACAGGACAAAAGGGCAGCGTACAGAATGGGAAAAGATCTTCACCAACTCCACATTCAACAGAGGACTAATTTCCAAAATATATAAAGAACTCAAGGAATTAGATATCAGCAAACCAAATAATCTAATTTAAAGTGGGGTATAGATATAAACAGAGAATTCTCAACAGAGGAATCTCAAATGGCTGAGGAACACTTAAGGAGAGGTTCAGCATCCTTAGCCATCAGGGAAATGCAAATCAAAATGACTCTGGGATTCCATCTTACACCTGTCAAAATGGCTAAGATTAAAAACCACAAGTGACAGCTCATGCTGGAGAGGATGTGGAGCAAGTGGAACATTCCTCCATTGCTAGTGGTAGTGCAAACTTGTACAGACACTTTAGAAGTCAGTGGAGTGGTTTCTCAGAAAACTGGGAATCTACCACAAGATCCAGTTATACCATTCTCGGGCATATACCCAAAGGATGCTTACTCATACCACAAGGACACTTGCTCAACTATGTTCATAGCAGCTTTATTTGCAATAGTCAGAACCTGGAAACAACCTAGATGTCCTTCAACCAAGGAATGGATAAAGACAATGTGGTGCATTTATGCAATAGAATATTACTCAGCTGTTAAAAATAAGGACACCAGGAAATTTAAAGGCGAATGGATGGAACTAGAAAAACAATCCTGAGTGAGATAACTCAGACCCAGAGAGACAAACATGGTATGTACTGACTCATAAGTGGATATTAGCTGTAAAGCAAAGAATAACTGTGCTACAATCCACAGACCCAGAGAGACTAGGTAACAAGGATGCTTTTGGGGGGGGGGGGTGCCTGGATCTCCCTGGGATGGGGAAATAGAAGTGGACTGAGGACAGGTGGGGATGAGAACCTGAATGATCAGGTTGGGAGAGAACACAGGAGAAGAAGTGCTGAGAGGGACTGCTGGAGGGGAGATGGCATTTCGGTATCAGGTGGAAGCCTGGTGCAGGAGAATCTCCCAGGAGTCTGTGGAGAGGACCCCAGCTTAGACTCCTAGCAATAGCAGATAAGTAACCTGAACTGGCCATCTCCTGTGACCAGATTGGTGCCTGGCCCAACAGTCATCATCAGAGATGCTTCATCCAGATTGATGGAGGCAGATGCAGAGACCCACAGCCAAACAGTAGGTGGAGTTCAGGAAGGAGGAAGAGGAGAAGGAGGAGGAGGAGGAGGAGGAGAAAGGAGTATAGGAGCCAGAGAGGTCAAGGACACCACTGACTAGAAGGATCACACAATCAACTAACCTGGGCTCATAGGGGCTCACAGAGACTGAACTGATAAACAGAGAGCCTGCATGAGACTGATTACACACTCTGCATATATGTGTAGTCAGAAGGTTTCTCCAGTCCTGCCTGGCCCTGCAGCCACTCAGACCCAAGTAAACACACAGAGGCTTATGTTATTTACAAACTGTATGGCCTATGGTAGACTTTTTGTTAGCTAGCTCTTACATCTTAAATTAACCCATTTCTATTAATCTATGTTTTGGCATGTGTTCTGTGGCTTTACCTGTGTCCCATTACATGTTGCTCCTTGGGCAGCAGGCTGGTATCTCTTCTGCCTCTCCTTTCTTCTTCCTCTTTCTCTCTTGGATTTTCTGCCTGGCTACAACCTGACACCCCATAGGCCAAAGCAGCTTCTTTATTAACCAATCTAGGCAACACATATTCACAGCATACAGAAAAACCTCCCGCAGCACTTCCCCTTTTATGTCTCATCAAAAAGAAAGGTTTTAACATTAACATGGTAAAATTACATATAACTAAACAGTTGTCAAGCAAGAATTAGAGTTACAATATCTAGTCTACTTGTATTTAGCAAAATTAAAGAAAATACTCTATCAGCTATCCTGTATTTGTGAGTCTAAAGTTTCATATCTAATTTATCTTTTATCATAACCAAGGAAAATTATAACTATGTGGTCTTCAACTACATCAAAGACCCCTTACAAATTGTTATTGGTAATGGTCAGGAAAAAGGCTAAACAAAGGAGATTAGATTTAAGGTTCTTGTTAGAAAAAAAAAGAGGATACAGATAAGAGGTAGATTATTGAATCTACTCTGAAAAGAAGACATAGAGATGATAGAATAAAGGGTAGATTATTGAATCTACTTTGAAAAGAAAAAAGAGAGGATATAGATATGATAAGATAAAAAGGTAAATTATTGAATCTACTTTTAAAAGGCAACTACTAGTTTTAAATATTTTATATTGGATTGGATTTTTGTGTTTCGTATACAAATTATGCATATTGCTACAAATTTGAGATTGATTTATATAGATATAAGACAAAAAGGTAGATTATTGCATCTACTTTTAGAAAGCAACTACTAGTTTTAAATATCTTACAATGGATTGGATTTTTGTATATTGTATATAAATTATGTATATTGATACAAATTTGAGATTGATTTTGTTAGAAAATGTTATATGTATATTTCTACTCTTGTTCAAGATATTGTACCTATCCAGTTCTGTTGCTTGGATTCAAACAGCTTCCTTGGGGGAGGGGGTGAGAAGGCACAGTGTTAACGACTCAGACACCAGGAGTCCATTGAAAACAAATAACAAACTCCTTTGTTTGATAACAAGGTAGGCCTTATATACTCTCCTCCAAGGGCCCAGTCTGTGTGGTCATCCCTCATTGGCTGGGCATGATCAGGAACTCTGACAGCTTCTGTTGCTAGGCCCCAGGCAGACTCCAGGATAGCTCTTAAGGAATACATTATGTGCATGCCTTGGCTACTGGTTTGAGCCAATTTCCTCAACCCTATGGGCCTGTCCTACTACACAGTTCATTTAACAATGTAAGGCAATTTGCTAATCCTTGAAAGTTATTATTACCAACTATTAGGATATAAAGAAATGAAAGTTAGTAGTTAGTCACTACAATTGAACTTGTAGTCATATTAGGTATGTTTTCAAGATCAAGCAGAGATATATTTTAGAACAAAGATCATCTTCAAACTCTTCAGGGATCTACAGAATGAGGCATTTAAGATGTTTTAATAACATAGATTTTTTTTTTCTTTTTTTTTATGACTATGAGACATGTCTGTTCCTGGCAGCACCATCTACAGAGAAGATATGGGCATTGAAGAACCTCCACATGGAGTTTACTTTCACTGTGGCAAGAGTTAGCCACTAGGAAAGAAAGTGTCCTCAAATTGACTGCTGACAGTATGCTGTCCAAAATGGACAAGCAGGACACAAAACAAAGGACTGCTGATACTTGCCAAGACAAGGTAGGAAGGCTCTTTAGAGAATCCTGCTTCACAAATGAGTCTGTCAGATATGCTAAGCCTGTAGGCTGAAGATGGTGCCCCAACATTGCAAAGAAACCTCAGATGACTGTCCAAGCAGTTGGCTATTTCTGTCATAACTCACATTTTTTGGAAGTCACTTGTTTGCACTTCCTGTTTTACTAGGTATTATTATTTCCTTCTCAGGTCTTTGAGGAAGTTGAAGATTAGGTAGTTACAGTTTTCCTTGTTAACAATTTTAGAAAAGAAACTCACTAAGAGGTGTAAAGTGTATAAATTCGAAAGACATCATAAGATAGATTTCTGTTGGTAATACAAGGTAGGATAGAAAAGTAAATTAGGTACATTTTGGACTCACCAAAATAGGATAGATAATCAAATATTTTTTGCTGAATTTGTCAAATGCAAATTGACTAGACATTGTTGATATATTTATTGCTTGTATATATTGTATATAGTTATTGTACTTATTGTATATAGTTTTTCTTATATTAGTTATAACTTTTATCTGTGTCCCCCAATGGAGTTTATCTGAGGATCAGAGGAAAAAGCCAACCAGTATAGTAAACATAGAGGTCAGGCAATGGTAGCACACTCTTTTAACCCTATTACTCAGGAGGCAAGAGATCCCTCTGGATCTCTATGAGTTCAAGGCCACACTGGGAACAGAGCCAGGCGTGGTGGCACACGCCTTAAATTCCAACACTAGTTAACTATAAAGATCTGGAGGTCTGTACAGACAGACAGGAAGTGACAGAGCTGGGCAGGAAGAGGAAGTGATGTAGCTGAACGGACAGAAAATGAGATGGCAGAGCAGCAAGGCATATAGGTGTGGTATACAGGAATTAGGTCTCTTTGGCTGAGGATCTCCATCCAAGTGGTGAGAATGTGGCTGGCTTATTTCTGCTTTTCTGATCTCTCAGGTTTTAACCCCAGTATCTGGCTCTGGGTATTTTTATTAATAAGACCGTTTAGCAATTTGTCTACATGTATGTTACAGTTGTGTAGCTTGGTCCTCTTGTGGGACTCCTGCCAGTGGGAACAGGGGCTGTCTCTGACTCTTACTGTCTTTTGGGAACCTAGTCTTCATACTGGGTCACCTTGCCCAGCCTTAATACTGAAACTTGATATGCCATGTTTTGTTGATATTCATAGAAGATCTGCTCTTTCCTGGATGGAGAAGGAAGAGGAAGGGAGTGGGTGTGGGAACAGAGTTGAGTGGGGTAGGGTGGGGAGGAGGGGCTAGGAGGGGAGGATGGGGGATGCTCTGGCCGAGATGTAAAATAAATAGATTAATAATAATAATAATAACAGCAATAATAATAATAATTAAAAAATGGGAGAAGCATATCCTCTTTATCCTCTTGCTTCCAACAGGGCAGCAGACTGAGCTCCTAAATACCAGTAGGTCCAGTATCATCAATAAGAGCAAGCTGAAATATACTACACCCTTGTTTGTTTCCCATTGTAACAGCTTACTTCCTTCATAAAACATTATTGCTCGATTACTCTGCTGTCATTCTGTTGCACAGTATTCACTTTTCATATCTGGTTTAAGTCAGAAGCCGCCCTGTACGGTAGAAGCCAAGGGTGCCTGGGAGACAAGAGCCCACAGCACCAAGAGCATAAGGGTTTTGAAGCCATCCAAAGAGCATGTCCTTTCCAGGGATTCTTAAGCCTGAAGCCTGTCAACTTTCAAATTATTTGTAAGAGAATTGTATAGATTTGAATAGAAAACAAACAAACAAACAAAAAAAACCCGCACCTTTATTTTCATATTAAAATTCCTGATTATGCAGAATGTAAACAGCAAATGACAGCAGTTGGAGCAGTTGCTGCCTTTGTCTACAGAATAAATCATAGATGTTTCATGCCATATCAGGGTTCTGCAGACACCTTGAAATCACACCTCTGCCCATTATTACTGTTTTGCAATTATGGCAGTTATTAGGCAAATCACTAAACCATATAATTTTTTAAATCATACATATTAATACATCACACATTTGATTTTTAGTAGTTTGATAATTAGACTTCAATATATAATTACAATAATTCATAATACTATATACTCTATGAACTCAAAATATGCCAAAGTGATGCATCTGCTTCACGAGATTTCCAGAAGAAACCAGACATTAGCATTTCACTGAAATGATGACTTCCAGTAAAGAGAGCCTCTAAAGAAAGCTGCATCTCTGTTCTAACTGTGGAAGGAAAATTAAAATAATATTACCACTGATGCCAGGTATCACTGAAGAATTTACGATCTGGGGCTAAAGAGATGGCTCAGCAGTTCAGGGCTCTTACTGTTCTTTCAGAGGATCGAAATTCCCAGGACCCAAGCAGGCCACTTGTAACTCCAGATCCAGGAGGATCTGAGGACTCTGACCTGCATAGGCACCAGCATCCATGTATACAAATTCATATAAAGAAACACACACACACACACGCACACACGCATGCACGCACGCACGCACACACACACGCACGCACACGCACAGACACACACACATGCACACACACACGCACGCACACGCACACACACGCACAGACACACGCGCACACACACACACATGCACACACACGCACACACGCACATGCACGCATACACACACGCACGCACACACGCACACACATACACACACGCACACACGCACATGCACAAACACATACACACGCACACACGCACACATACACACACACACATACACACATGCACACACACACGCACACACACGTGCACACACACGCACATGCACACACATACACACACGCACGCACGCACGCACACACATGCACACACACACGCACACACACGCACACACATGCACACATGCACACACGCGCATGCACACATACACACACGCACGCACGCACACACATACACACACACGCACATGCACACACACACACACAACATAAAAAAGGGAAAAGGAAAGGAATTATGACCCACAGTCAGAGGTCCATTCAATTAATGAGTAGAAAAACCTTAATGAGAACCAAAGTGTGACCTCACTGCTTCTGCTCCGAGGTGTATGGAACAAACACGTGCTGTTTCTCTCTGGGGGGAAGTATCCAAAACTCTCCCCTAAGATTTCTCACACACTATGTTTAACTAATGAGCTCAAAATAAAAATTATTAAACAAATAGTGTCACAAACAAGGGTAGAAAAATGAAAAACAATAAAAGTATTTTAACATTGCCCCTCCCCATCACAGGGCACTAGATACTGGCATTATCTGATTCAGAATTATAATAACTACATAAAATATTTAAAGAAATAAAATAATGGGATTAAAGATTAGGCTACTAGAAATGAATAATTTATAAGGAAGGAGATGAAACTTTTGGATATTTATAAAAATACAACTTAAGGGTTTGGGAAATGGTAAATGGGTAATGTGTTTTCTGCACAAGCATAAAGATCTGAGTTCAGATCCCTAGTAACCACCCAGGCACAGCAACATTTATCTGTGATACCAGCAATGAAGGTGGAGAGAGTGGATCACAGAAGCTCACTAACCTAGTCAATCAGTGAACCCCAGGTTAGTGAGAAAACCTGCCAACCCCAAAAAAAGACAGAGTGTGACAGAGGAAGACAAACGACATGACTCCTGCCCTCCATGCATGTACACACACACAAGCATGTACATATGCATATACCACATATGCATACACAAGCATGTACACATGCATATACCACATACACACACAAGCATGTACACATGCACATACCACATACACACACACAAGCATGTACACATGCACATACCACATACACACGCAAGCATGTACATATGCATATACCACATATGCATACACACAAGCATATACATATGCATATACCACATATGCATACACAAGCATATACATATGCATATACCACATATGCATACACAAGCATATACATATGCATATACCACATATGCATACACAAGCATGTACACATGCATATACCACATACACACACACAAGCATGTACACATGCACATACCACATACACACATAAGCATGTACATATGCATATACCACATATGCATACACACAAGCATATACATATGCATATACCACATATGCATACACAAGCATGTACACATGCACATACCACATACACACACAAGCATGTACACATGCACATACCACATACACACACAAGCATGTACATATGCATATACCACATATGCATACACACAAGCATATACATATGCATATACCACATATGCATACACAAGCATATACATATGCATATACCACATATGCATACATAAGCATGTACACATGCATATACCACATACATACACAAGCATGTACACATGCATATACCACATATGCATACACACAAGCATATACATATGCATATACCACATACACACGCAAGCATGTACATATGCATATACCACATATGCATACACACAAGCATATACATATGCATATACCACATATGCATACACAAGCATATACATAAGCATATACCACATATGCATACATAAGCATGTACACATGCATATACCACATACACACACAAGCATGTACACATGCATATACCACATACACACACACAAGCATGTACACATGCACATACCACATACACACACAAGCATGTACACATGCACATACCACATACACACACACAAATACAATTTAAAGATTAAATCATTGTAACTGAGATATAGACACAAATTAAACTTAAGATCTAAAGTTTGATATTTTAATCTAATTAGACATAGGTGAAAATATAATTATGATATTGGGAAATATTTCTTAATAATGCATGAGTCAAAGATGAAACAGTTATGAAAATTAAAATACACTTAAATTAACTAATACATTTGAAACTTGGGTATGTCAAAGTGATCATTTGAGGAAATTTCATACTTTTTATGTTGAACAGAGAAGATAAAGGATAAAAATTTAAAGTTTAATCTTAGAAAAAAATTAAAACCGCAATTTTTCAAGATAAGGCATTCTCAACTTTAATAAATCTGTGTCCTGGTGACATTGGAGGTATCTCACTGGAATATTATAGAACCTCAAGTTCTTCAAAAACTGTTTCTGGAGGTCTGAGAGATGTTTCTGAGGGTAAACTCTGTACAGCCAAGCCTGAGGATCCAAGTTCTGACCCCCCCAGAACCCACATAAAAGCTGGATGCTCTAACGTATGTGTCTGTAATCCCTACTCCCCTACAGGGACATGGAAGGCAGAGACAGGAAAATCTGGACGAACTGGGCAGCTCAGCAGCAAAAGAACAATGAGACCTGGTCTCCAACACCATGAAAACAAAGACTGAAACCCAAATCCTCTGTTCTCACACACATGCCATGGTTCTCTCTCTCTCTCTCTCTCTCTCTCTCTCTCTCTCTCTCTCTCTCTCTCTCTCTCTCTCCTCTCTCTCCTCTCTCTCTCTCTCTCTCTCTCTCTCTCTCTTTCTCTCTCTCTCTCTCTCTCTCTCTCTCTCTCTCTCTCTCTCTCTCTCTCACACACACACACACACACACACACATACACACACACACACACACAGGAACTAATAACTAAATATCTGTTTAGGTCTGATAAATATCAATGTCTTTACAAAAAGACAAAGAGAAAAAATAAAGAGACAGAATAGATGCAAGAACAAGAATCAGCAAAATGTTACACTTTTGGCTTAGCCTAATCAAGTTAAATGGGACACACAGCTACATCACAAAGGAAAGTGGAGCCTGTTACAGACAGAGTGGAAAATGGAAAAGATAGCTTAAAATATATGACCAATGCCTCTGGAGAAAAATAAATTCACTGCATGTGACTCACAAAGAAATAAAAAGCCTAAGTAGGTCTATAATCATTTTAAAAAACTGAATCAGTAAAGGTCTTCTCAAATGATGTGTGAGGAGTTGGATATTCATCAACTGGATATAAACACTTCATGATGTGCAAAGATAGCAAAACATCAAGATATAACATATTTATGTGTGTATATATATATGACATATATATAATTATTACATCAACTTAAAATAGAATGAAAAGCCAGTGGTAAAAGCCTTTAATCCCAGCACTCAGGAGGCAGAGGCAGGAGGATCTCTATGAGTTCAAGGTCTGCTTGGTTTACACAGAAAGTTCCAGGACAGCCAGGATTTAGATAGATACTCTGTCTAAAACGAAAATAAAAAAGAAAGAAAGAAATTAAATTTTAAAAAATCATTCCACAAATAATGAAAATTGTAGAAGTTAGAACTTAAAGTCTTATAGGAAATACAAACAAGAAGCAATTTCAGTTTATGTATAAAAAAAGTTGTCTTGCCAGGCAGTGGTGGTGCACACCTTTAATCCCAGCACTAGGGAGGCAGAGGCAGGTGGATTTCTATGAGTTTGAGGCCAGCCTTGTATACAGAGTGAGTTCCAAGACACTAAGGAATACACAGAGAGACCCTGTCTCAAAAACCAAACAACAACAAAAAATGTGGTCTTGTTATGAAAAATGCCAGGTAGTGGTGGTGCACATTGTTAATTCCAGCACTTGGAGGCAGAGGCAGGTAGATCTCTGAGTTTGAGGCCAGCCTGGTCTACAGAACAAGTTCTAGGACAGCCAAGGCTAACACAAAGAAACCTTGTCTTGGAAAAAAAAAATGGGAAAAGAAAAGGCTAGGCCAATCCCTTTCCTAGACACCTAAAAGGTACTGTGAGTTGAATCCAGCCATGTATGTAAATGACATCATGGCCAGTCTGAGTCCATTCCAGGAACATGGTTTGATTTAACACCCAATAATGTAACTCACCACATTAATACATTAAAAGAAAAATGTCATTTCATCATCTCAATAGATGTAGAAAGATTTTTTCAAAGAAATTTAATCATTTAATACAAGTGTTTAAATAGGACAGCAATTTCATTAACCTACTAAAGAAGAGCTACAGAGATACATAGGAAACATCTCAAGTGGGGATATGAGGGGTATTCTATGTAAAGAACAGAACAACGTACATCAGTAGATAGGTACTAGTGTTACATTACCACGACAGTAAGAAAATGAGGAGTCATTGTGAGGGCATGGGGAAGGTTTGCCAATTTTGCAAGAATCAGAGATCTTACTTAGTATCAAATTTTGTTCACAATTCAAATGCTAAAAGTAACTACAGAGCTGGGGAAATGGCTCAGTGGTAATGTGCTTGCTGTGCTACCTAAGGATCTGGGTTTGCATTTTGAAGTTAAATACTTGGAAATGAAAGAGTGCAATTGTGCACTTTCCCCACACCCTGTGCTGGCATGTACCTGTAACCTCAGCATTTGAGAGCAGAAGCAGGCAGAGCCTAGAGGTCTCCTGTCCAGTCAGCCCAGCTGCAACAGAGTGTGCTAAATGTCGTAAATGCAGTGAGAGCCTTTGTCTCAAAACTAAGTAAAATCTTAGAGCATGGTATTGGAAGTTGACTTCTGGCACACAGTACACACACACACACACACACACACACACACACACACACACACACACACATACACACACACAGAGCAGCAGCAGCAGCCTTCCCTGCTCCTTGGTCCTTCTGCTCCTCCCCCCCCCACCCTGCTCTGACCTCTGGTGCACAACAGCAACCCATATTATAATATGATGACCAGCACCCTTCAAAATGAGTGTGCAAGGACATGAGAGTCCAGTAGAAAAAAGTTTATGCTAGGCTAGAACCCTAAGCTAGCCTCTGCAACCTTTACTCCACACTAAGAAGACCATGTATATGCCTGGCGTAGGGTGACAGTCCTTCCTCAAAGTACTGTCATGCTATCTATCCTTACAAGGGATGCAGCTCACTTCACAACGCTGTCACTTCCATGTCCACCTGGCCCATGCATGTTTATGGAGCATGTCAAACCAACAGGAGTCAGGTCTTCACAGAGGCCTGCGGCAGTCTCATTGTGTGGCTCTTCTCCCCCGGCAGCAGCTTTTGGTGGTAAAAAGCCAAGTGCCGTCCGTTTAGGCATGATCCAAAAGTGCTTAGCTGCTTATTTCCACTTTGAAGAACAGCCTTCCAGCGATTACTCCAGCACTCGGTGCTTTTAAAACCAAGTGGGAACCGCACTGCATAAAAGATTTTAATTGTGTTAGGAATAGTTTGCTGCCCAAAGTGATGTTTGCGGTGCACGCAAAAAATGATTGGCAGGATGCCATTTGTACGCCTATGTTCACAGATACGGTCTGCCCCCTCTGGTCTTTTTACTTTCAAGTTAATATGAATATACCTAAAAGGAAGAACGTATTAGGATAAGAAGGTATTATTTGGATGGCATGACTTGGAAGTGTTTTACGATTCTAGAACACTGGTGGGGTATGTGTCTTTCTTTGCTGTATGTTTCCCTAGAATAATTTAGAGCAAGTTGTGATCATCTGGACATGAACACAGAGGCCACTTTCATAGGGAAAAAATTATGTTATTGACCTGTGATCAAAAGTAGTGATTAACCAGGTGTGGTGGTGCATGCATATAATCCCAGCTCTCTGAAGGCTGAGGAAGGGTCACGAGCTGAAGGACAGCCTGGGGTACACAGTGGGGTCCTGGCTAGGAAAAGAATAATTGATGGTTGTAAGTGGTCTAATCACACGCTTTTCAATACTTTCTGATGCCTTAGGTGCTTTCTCTTATTAACAAAAGTACATAAAGCTGAGGCCTTACTCAAACACGGCTCCATTTGACCCCAGACTCAGAAATGGAGATTGGGAACCTAACCAATAACTGGGAACTACTGCCAGTAAATTACAGCCACAGTGTAGATGATACTGGTTGAGGGCCATAGTTAAAGGTCAGACTGAGAGCTCTGAAAACAAATTCAGAAAACAAATTCAGGGAAACAAAGTAGAGGTTGGAAGAGCAAAAAATGAACCTGGGGCATGGAGCTCTGAACATTTTTATCTAGTCAGAGACTCATGGATAGTGCTGTGGTTCTATGCTTAAAGGTTTGGAATCTGGTCCTGAAGCATCCTAGCTGCTGCCAGATCCTCCACATGTTTTAAAGGGATCAGCCCAGAGATGAAATTTGTCAGAAACATCCAAAATGACTATTTATAAAACAATGAGCAAAGAAACTGAATGGCACTAGCCAAGAGGAGCAGGGATGGATTCACTGTAGGGCAACCCTAGGCTTCAGCGGCACTGTGGTGCAAACCCCCAGTGGGCCAGCCACAGCTACCAAGGTTAATCACCAAGTGAAAAGAAATTAAGTGATCTAATCCAGGCTGTTTTGGTTAGGGGCAGCAAAGTCTCAGTCTGAAATAGTTTGGAGGGAAGAAAGTACATTGAGAAATCTGCTTCATGGAACCCATGGCGGGACTTAAATTCCAGTCAAGACAGTGTCGTTTGTGCCTCTGGTTCCGCTCATCTCCTCCTGTCTGCTCCATCCTTCTGCCTCCGTGTAGGTGGACATGGAGGGAAGAAGAGTGCAATCCCAGAGGTGTTCATCTTAGACCTCTCACCTTCTCAGACTGACTTGTCTTCTCTGGTCCCACTTAAACAACAGAGAGTGAGAAGGGACTGTGTGAATCAGGTTGTCAGGATCCCAAGCTTGGACCTTCAGTTGAGGTTAGAACAGTTAGCTTTGATAGAAAGTGGGTCTGCAGGAAACATAGCGTTGGGAGTTGCAATTTTCAGAAGAAATGACACTGAACACGTGGCAGTAAATTGGTCCATCTCACACTGTACAACATGGGGCTCACTCTGCTCTCTGTTCCCCTAGCAAAGCCAACCCCTCAGGCTCACCCTTAGTGCTACAACAAAACGCCAGCTGCAGCCTCTCTTGCCCCCTCTCCATACCTCCTGTGGATCCCACAGTCCACCCTATAGTGGCCTCCCTTCCCCCACTGATCACTGTGTCCCAGCTCCCAACTCAGGCAGACACCCCCCTGCTCAACCACAGGCCATATCTGCCAGAAGTCCAGGTAGCCTGCTTGAAGGCCTTCTCTGCTCTCTCTGTTCCCCCAGCTGACCCAGTCCCTGAGGCTCATCCCTAGTGCTGAAACAGAACACCAGCTGCAGCCTCCCTTCCCCCTGTACACACCTCCTGTGGATCCCACAGACCATGCCCTCCTGACCTCCCTCACCCCACTCATCACTGCATTCCATATTCCAACACCAGAAGACATTCCATGTGAACATACCAGCTCAGCTGAGCAAGTCAGCAAAACTGGCAACACACAGCCACCACATTCTACGGAAATCCAGAGAGGAAACAGAAATCAAGGAACAAACCACACACCCAACAAAGGCAAACTCAGAACTCAGCAGCTAGACCTATAATCCCCCCAAACCCAGATGCGTAGACACAAGCATAAGAACACAATCAATAACAGCCAGGGTGATATATGTCAACCATAGCCCAGCCGTCCTACCACAGTAGGCCCTGAATATTGCAACATAGCTGAAGCAGAAGAAAAAGACCTTGAAACCACTTCTATGAAGATGATAGAGGTCCTTAAAGAGGAAATTAAGAAATCCCTTAAGGAAATGCAGGAAAACACAAACAACTGGGTGAAATTTAAAAAACCCTTAAAGAAACACAGGAAAAACAAACCATGGAGGGAAACAAATAATACTGTTTAAGACCTGAAAATGGAAATAGAAGTAATAAAGAAAACACAAACTGGGGGAATTCTGGAAATGAAAAATGTAGGAATTCAAACAGAAACTACAGAGGCAAGCTTCACCAACAGCATATAAGAGATAGAAGAGTCTCCAGCATTGAAGATACGATAGAAGAAATAGATACATTGGTCACAGAAAATGTTTAATCTAAAAAAAAATCCTGACATAAAACATCCATGAAATCTGGGACACAAATCTAAGAATAATAGGAATACAGGAAGGAGAAGAATACCAGCTCAAAAACCCAGAAAGTACTTTCAACAAAATCATAGAAGAAAAATTTCCTAACCTAAAGAAGGAGATGCCTATTAAGGTATGAGAAGCATACAGAACACCAAATAGACTGGACCAGAAAAGAAAGTCCCCTTACCACATAATAATCAAAACACCAAACCTATAGAACAAAGAAAGAATATTAAAAGCTGCGAGGGAAAATTACCAAATAACATATGAAGACAGACCTATTTGAATTATACTTGACTTCTCAATGGAGACTCTAAAAGCCAGAAGGGCCTGGACAGATGTGCTGCAGACTCTAAGAGATCAAAGAGGCCAGCCCAGATTACTATAACCAGCAAAACTCTCAATCACCATAAATGGATAAAATAAAATATCCTATGATAAAGTCAAATGTAAACATTATCTATCTACAAACCCAGCCCTACAGAAGGTATTAGAAAGAAAACTCCAACTAAGGAAGTTAACTACCCCCTTGAAAACACAGACAATAATTTCATACCAGCAAAACCAAAAGAAAAGAGGCACTCATAAACACACAAACACACATACACCACCACCACCAATAATAACAACAACAACAAAATAACAGAAATCAACAATCATTGGTCGTTGATATCTCTCAACATCAACCATCTCAATTCCCTAATAAAAAATAAGCAGGCTAACAGAGTGGATGCAAAACAGGATCCATCCTTCTGCTGCATGCAAGAAACATTCCTCAACATCAAGAATAGACATTATCTCAAGGTAAAAGTTTAGAAAAAGATATTCAATACAGATAGACCTATAATACAAGCTAGTATAGTCATTTTAATATCTAACAAAATAGACTTCAAACCAAAACTAATAAAAAAAGATAAAGAACATTTCATACTCGTTAAAGGAAAAATCAACCAAGATGACATTTCAATTTTTAACATCTATGTCCCAAACAAAAGGGCACCCACTTTTGTAAGAAGAAATACCACTACAGCTTAAATCATATATTAACCCTCACTGATAGTGAGAGACTTCAATATTCAATTTTCATCAATGGACAGGTCATCTAGACAAAAACTAAACTGAGAAATATTGGAACTAATCAATGTTATAAACCAAAGGATCTAACAGTTATTTAGAGACCATTTCACTCAAACATAAAAGAATATACCTTCTTCTGTGCACCTCATGAAACTTTCTCCATAATTGACCACATACTCAGACACAAAGCAAGTCTCAACAGTTATAAGAAAGTTGAAATAACTCCCCATATCCTATTATAGCATCATGAATTAAAGCTGGATATCAACAAAAACAGAAATCTTACAAACTCTTGAAAGCTGAACAACTCTCTACTGAATGAAAAATGGGTCAAGACAGAAAAAAGAATTAAAGAATTTCTAGAATGAAATGAAAACGAATACACAGCATACTCAAACTTGAGACATAATGAAAGTGGTGCTAAGAGGAAAGTTCATAGCACTAAGTGCCTACATAAAGAAATGGGAGAGATCTCACACTGGCTACTTAACAGCACACCTAAAAGCTCTAGAATAAAAAGAAGTAAGCACACCCAAGAGGAGTAGATGGCAAGAAAATCAAACTGAGGACTGAAATCAATAAAATAGAAACAAAGAGAGCAATACTAAAAATCAATGAAACAAAGAGTTGGTTCTTTGAGAATATCAACAAGATAAATAAACCCTTATCTGAACTAACTAAAAGACATAGAGAGAATATCCAAATTAACAAAATCAGAATCAAAAACAGGGACACAACAGACTAAAGAAATCCAAAGAGTTGGGCTGGAGGAATAGCTCAGCCGTTAAAGGCTAGGCTCACAACCAAAAATATAAGAAATCCAGAGAGTCATAAGGGCATACTTTAAAAACCTATACTCAAATTGCAAAATCTAAAAGAAATGGATAATTTTCTTGATAGGTACTACTTACCAAAGTTAAATCAAGATCAGATAAACATTTAAATAGACCTATAAACCCTAATGAAATAGAAGCAGTCATTATATCTCTCAACCGAAAAAGCCCAAAGTCAGCCCACATGATCATTTCATTAGATGCTAAAAAAACCCTTTGACAAAATCTAATACTCCTTCATGATAAAAGTCCTGGAGAGATTAGGAATACAAGGGACATACCTAAACATAACAAAGATAATCTATAGCAAGCCTATAGCCAACATCAAATTAAATGGAGAAACTCAAAGCAATTCCACTAAAATCAAGAACAAGATAAGATTTCCACCTTCTCTATATCTATTCAATATAATACTTGAAGTTCTAGCTAGATCAATAAAACAACTGAAGGAGACCAAAGAGATACTAATTGGGAAGGAAGAAGTAAAGTATTGTTATTCACAGATAATATGATAGTATACATGTACCCTAAAAATTCCACCAGGGAACTCCTCGAGCTGATAAACACTTCCAACAAAGTAGCTGGATACAAGATTAAGAAAAAAATCAATATCCCTCCTATGTATAAATGACAAACAGATTAAGAAAGAAATCAGGAAAACAAAACTTTTTACAATAGCCTCAAATAATACAAAATATCTTGGTGTAACTCTAACCAAGCAAGTGAAAAACTTGTGTGACAAAAACTTCAAATCTTAGAAGAAAGAAATTGAAGAAGCAATCAGAAGATGGAAAGATCTCCCAGGCTCATGGATCTGTAGGATTAACATAGTAAAAATGGCCATCTTACTAAAAGCAATCTACAGATTTAATGCAACTCCCAACAAAATTCCAACACAGTTCTTTATAGGCCTTGGAAGGACAATTCTCAACTTCATATGGAAAAACAAAAAATTCAGGATAGCTACAACAATCCTGAACAATAAAATAACTGTTGGATATAGTGTCATCTCTGATTTCAAGTTGTACTACAGAGCTATAGTAATAAAACTGCATGGAATTGGCCTTAAAACAGATACCCTGATCAACAGAATTAAATTGAAGACCCAGACATAAATCCACACACCTATGGACACCTGATGTTTGGTAAAGAAGCCAGAAACACACACTGGAAACAAGATGGCATCTTCAACAAATGGTGCTGGTCAGATTGGATGGCTGTTTGTAAAAGAATGCAAATAGAACACCAATAACACAGACACTAAGAGCAACAATTATTAAATGAGACCTCATGAAACTGAAAAGCTTCTGTAAGAAAAAGGACACCATCAATAGGACAAAATGGCAGCCTACAGAATGGGAAAAGATTCTTATCAACTCCACATCCAATAGAGGACTAATATCCAAAATATGTAAAGAAGTCAAGAAACTAGACATCAACAAACCAAATAATCCAATTAAAAATAGAGTACAGATCTAAACAGAGATTACTCAATAGAGGAAACTCAAATGGCTGATAAACTCTTAAAGAAATGTTTAACATCCTTAGCCATCAGAAAAATGAAAACTAAAGCTAGTTTGAGATTCCATCTTACATCTGTTAGAATGTCTAAGATCAATAACACAAGTGACAGCTCAAGCTGGAGAGGATGTGGAGCAAGGGGAACATTCCTTCATTGCTGGTGGGAATATAAATTTGTACAGCCACTATGGAAATCAATATGGTGGTTCCTCAGAAAATTGGGAATGGATGTACCTCAAGACCCAGCTATACCACTCTTGGGTATATACCCAAAGGACACTCCGTCCTAACACAAGGACACTTGCTCAACTATACTCAACTCATTATAACTTTATTCATAATAGCCAGAAATAGGAAACAACCAAGATTCCCCTCAACCAAAGAATAGATACAGAAAATGTGGTACATTTCCACAATGGAGTATTACTCAGCTCTTAAAAAACAATGGCATCATGAAATTTGTAGGCAAATGGATAGAATTAGAAAAAAAAATCATCCTCAGTGAGGTAACCCAGACCCAGAAAGACAAATATAGTATTATTAACTTATAAGTGGAGAGTAGCCATTAAATAAATGGTAACCGAGCTACAATCCTTAGATCAAGAGAGGTTAGGTAAAGAGGAAGGCTCAACAGGATGCATGGATCTCAAGAGAAAGGGGAAATAGAATAAATTTTGTGAGTGGTCTGGAGTACAGATGGAGACTGGAACAGGAGGGAATCAGGTTTGGAGGGGATGGGAGAGACGGCTGGTACTGGGGGGCACTTGGCAGTGTGGAAACCTAGTGCAATGGAAACTTGGAATCTATAAAGGTGAACCTAGTGAGGATTCCCAGTAATGGGGGATATGGAGTCTGAACTGGTCATTCCTTGTAGCCAGGCAAGGCTTCCAGTGGTGGAACTAGTTGCATTCAGTTGAGTTGTTGGTCAAGGTGGTCCCATGGAGATCCCTAAACAACCCAGGCTGATGCTAAGACAGAGGGTTGTTTCTGGCAAGCTTATAGCAGGGTCCCATTGCCAAGGACAATATCTACACAGCTCTTTGAACATGGAGAAGTCAAGCTGGTGCCTGCATGAAGCCTTCACCCCTACATTCTAGTCTCTTTGATACGGGAAGGTATTCTGCAGGCTACTGAAAGAGAAACCTGGATACCAACCCAGTCACAAAACCTTTGACCTACAATCTGTCCTGTCTGCAAGATGTGCTGGGGCAATGGTAGTGCAGAACTTGTGGGACCAACCAATCAATGTCTGATTTAACTTGAGTCCAACAAGAGGGAGTCCATGCCCAACACTATTTAGATGGCCAAGAACCAAACACTAGATAACCCAGAGACCAAGCACAATTGGCAAAGAAAAAAAAAAAAAGATCCCTACAATATTACTCATAGATCAATGCTATTGTCATCAGAGAGGCTCCCCCAGCAGCAGATGGGAGCAGATGCTAAGACCCACAGCCAGACATTATGCAGAGAGACAGTCTAAATTAGAGGTCTCCATCAGGTCCCTCCCTTCCAAGCTCAGGGAATCCAGTGGACGAAGGGGCAGAAAGACTGTAAGAGCCAGAAGAGATGGAGGACACCAGGAGCACATGGCTCACTGAATCAACTAAGCAGGGCTCACATGAGCTCACAGAGACTGAAGCAGCAAGCACAGGGCCTGCAGAGGTCTGTCTGCACCAGGTCCTCTGTTATCTCGGTGTTTGTGGGGGACTTGTAACTGTGATAGTGTCTGACTCTTGCCTACTCTTGGGAGTTTTTTCTCCCTGTTGGGTTGCCTTGTCCAGCTTTGGTGTGAAGGTTTTTGCCTTTTCTTATTGTATTTTGTTTTGTCATGTTTGGTGGTGGTTGTCTCTCAGAGGCCTGCTCTTTTCTGAAAGGAGATGGAGGGAGAGTGGATCCGGGAAGGGGGGGGTGCTGGCAGGAGTGGAGGGAGGAGGAAACTGTGATCAGGATGTATTGTATGAGAGAAGAATCTAGTTTTTAAAAAGACAACAATATGGGGCTCAATCATTTACCAGAATCAAATAAAATGACTAGCTCCCCGATAAGATGCAGGCAAATCTGAAAACTGAATCTCTTTACTGCTGACTCTTGTCTCTACAGCTTAACAAATCAAGTGTGTTCAGGCTCATTCATTTACAAACGTTGGCTGGCATCCAGCACTGCCAGTCTGAGCTCATGGGTCCCAAGGAGCTCCTTATGTCTGTGGTCTGTGGTCTTCCACAGCTAACAATCAGCTCCCTGATGCAGTGCGACTGCCATTTCCACTCTGGTCATGTTACCATAGGGATCACATCATAGTTCTTTGTAGGAACTAGCTGTAATGCTTTTGTTAATGGCCCATGGCCTCCGCTCTGGAGACAGCAGAAGTATTAGGCAGTGAAAGCACTTGCTTCTGAGATTCCTCTCCTTCACTCAGGATGAAGGAGGGCAGGGACAGAGAAGGGAGTGTGCCCATGGCACTAGAAGACCTTTCTACCAGTCTTGTTACTAAGTCAGGGAAATTAGATGTCTTTAGATGTTGAAGAAGGAGGTGCCATAAAGCCACAGCAAGGGAGCAAAGAATTAAAAGATCCTGGTCAAAGCACACCTAATTTTAGTTGGATGAGAAGAATGCATTCAAGAGATCAGCATAGTAACTAAAGCCAGTAACAAAAACAGGAAAAGATTCTGAAAAACCACTGAAAGTGTAATGCAAAGGTTCTTATCTCTAAAAGGCTGGAGGGTAAAATGTCCTCTATGGGCTTGTGTGTTTGAATACTTGGTCCTCCACTTACAAAGCTATTTTGGGAGACTGTTGAATCTTTAAGAGGTGAGGCTTGATTTCTTTCTCTCTTTCCTTGCCATGGAGATATGACTAAAGATGAGGCCTAGCAGGGGGAAGCAGATACACTGTAGGTGTGAGGAGGAAGAGCAAAACATGGCCCCATTTCCAACCCAAACAATCTGTGTCTCTGTCTCTGTCTGTGTGTGTGTGTGTGTGTGTGTGTGTGTGTGTGTGTGTGTGTGTGTGTGTGAGAGAGAGAGAGAGAGAGAGAGAGAGAGAGAGAGAGAGAGTTAGCCAAGAAGATGGATGAGAATATGGCAGCTCACACTCTCAGTGTGTGATGGTTACCATGCCTTTCCAGTTATGAAACCTTGAACTAAAATGAATCCTTCTTTTAGTAAGTTGCTTCTGTCAAGTATTAGGTTTCAATGAGGAGAAAATATATATATATATATTTCATATATGAAATAAAAAACACTTTAGTCCTGAGACTCCACGTTACACATAATGAACACATTCACTTTTATTTGCAAATTAAAAACCAACCAGGAGTCAGGAGACCAGGATACTATGCTCAACTCAATCACCAGTGAAGCAGGATTAAAATTAGTCTTAACAATAAAAACATGGAGTCAGATATTGAGGGTGAAAGCTGAAAGATCAGAGAAGCAGAGCAGCAGTCACTAGACTTCTTACCTCTGTGAATCCTCAGACCAAAATGGGGGTACAGGGGCAGGATCCTGTCTCCACCTCCCTAGTGCTGGGATTAAAGGCATGTGCCAGCACCACCTGGCTCTGCTTCTCTTTTAGACTGGTTCAATTTCTTGTAGCCCAGGGTGGCCTTGAACTCCTCATCTTCCGGCTTCCTCCTCCTTAGTGCTGGGATTAAAGGTGTGTGCCACCACGGCCTGGCCTCTGTGGTTAACTAATGGCTAGCTCCACCCTCTGATTAAGCAAGCTTTATCTGTCAGGATGCAAACAAAATATCATACAATACATCAGCTCTAGGAAAAGACACAGTTCACAAACTCTCTCCAGGGCCTGTTCCTTCATCAATACATCAGTGGACTTAATCCAGCGTTTTTTGTGTTCAAAACTGCCTCAGCATTTTGATAAGCCCTTGTGTTTCCAACTTGCAGCTATTTTCACTCCTATTGGACCACAGTGAGTAAGAGTTGTCAGGTAAAAGACAAGAAAACCAAATGAGACTAAAAATGATACCCTGTCAGCCGCGGGATCAGAGGGTGAAGGGCCCAGAGGTACAGAGAAGAGTCAGATCCTCAGAGAAAGAACACCATGACCTATGTATGAAAAAGCAAGCAAGAAGTAAGGCACACCGAGCAATGAATTTAGTCTGAGCTGCATGGCTGATTAGGATTTAAAAATCGTGAGCCCAGTGAAAAGGTCAAAGAATTGAGAGGCATCAGGCTTGGAGGCAAAATTCAAACCCCAACAAGCACTGCTCTAAACACTTTAAGCCTTGTGGTTGGGCCTTGCATTCCAAAGCCACAGTGGGAGCCGTGGGAAATAAATGTGTAATGGGATGTAATTGTTCTTTCCTCAGAGGGGTTTCCAGTACCTAAACAGATAGTGAAAAGTGTGTGTGTGTGTGTGTGTGTGTGTGTGTGTGTGTGTGTGTGTGTATGTACGCGCACGTGTCCAGAGTACAGGAGGTCTGTGTGTGAGATAAGAGAATCCTAGGGTTTATTTGCATCCTGTTTAGTTGTTATTGTCCTGTCCTCAGCCTGGGACCACACTGCTGCAGTCCCCTCTAATCCCTCTGCTTTGATTGGGGCAGAACTCTATTTTCTCGAAGCTTAGAAGAAAGCTTACTCGTCACTTTTACAGACATTTGCTGACTACCTACAGGAAGTCAAATACTATGGCAAGAATTTAATATAGAGATACATCAATGGCTAATTAAAAAGCCAGCTATCTTGACATTAATTTTCTGATTCCATTCCAGTTCCTTGCTGCTAAACAACCCAAAAAGCTTTCTGGAGAGTTCTAAAGACTGTGCTCCAGGACTTAAAGGAATCTTGGTAAAATGAAGAAGAATGGAGTTCTTGTGCCAAGTCTACTGGTAACTTGTTTTGAGCCAAGGTTAGCAAAACTATTTGAGCCCTTGCCTTCTCTCTCTCTCTCTCTCTCTCTCTCTCTCTCTCTCTCTCTCTCTCTCTCTCTCCTCCTACCCCCCACCACAGCCAGTGAGTTGTTAACTGTGAAATCACTTTGAAATTTGGTCTGGCTGATGACAAGCCAGATCCCTGCAACTGCAAGATGAATCATTGGAATCCAGGCTTCCATTCAGACAGGCTTCCTCAGCCATCCATGCCTCCATCAGCTGTCACTGCGCCTTCTCCTCAGACCAGGGGAATTTCAAATGCTGGCACAGGCTCATCTGGAATTCACACACCCGAGCTCCAAGCAGACAAGGACATTCCGAAATTGGAAATGCAGGAAGATGGCAGGTGCTACTGCTCTCCATGAAAAATGAGTTTTAGAGAAACAGCCTCGCTCCTCCCAAAGATGCCTGGGGTTTGTGGGTGATTTGTAATGATCTCACTGAAAAGCCCTCATCCCCATGAACACATTTTGAAGATAGAAATCAATCTTACAACATAACAGGGGGAGAAAATCTGTTAGGAAAAATGAAGAGAAAAAAAAAAAAAAACACCTTATTCCAGAACCCTTTCTACTAAATAAATGAGTTCCAGAGGGGGAAGGCCATATCCATATTTTCCCTTCATTCTTGCCATTCACTGAGCAGATGTGAGAGGGAAGATTGAAGAGAGAAACTGTTACCCAGCTCTACCAGCCATTCTATCTCAATAATTTAGGCTGGATGCCATCAGAGAGAGAAAATATTTGTCATTTCACCTCAGAGACTTCCTCACCTTATCTTTGGCATCTGATACTATGTCAGTCTTCATCTACAGCCAGAAATAACTAAAACTCCCCCACAAAACCACTCACAAGAGCAGACCATGATACAATAGGCATCACTATGCAACATGGTAGCCACTGTCCCCATGGTATAGTTGCCACGTTTAAGTGAATACAGCAGGAACACAGTGGTGCACTTGAACTCCCAGGCCCAGCTGAAGTGTGCCTCAGACTCTGAGACTATATGAACACTCTGAAGAAAATGTATAGCCTCACAGAATGCATGGCAGTAAGAATTTCACCAATTTCAGGAGGAGGTAAACTACTAACCCAGGTAGAATTCAGGAAAGGGCAACGGTAGGAGGGTTAGAGGAGACTAGTGGTGGGCTGAGGAAAGAGGTTAGGAAATATGTCCCTGAAAGCACCAGTCTGAAACGGATGTCCACCAGCGTGCAGAGAGGTCTCCTTTTACACTGGGAAGTACCCACTCTTTTCCAGTTAGACAGGTCTAGCCTCTTTTGGAGACCCTACATACCTTCATAAGAGTTGTACAGTGACCTGAAGAACAGATGTGGCTCTGGAAAAGAAGTGTTGACATCTACAGATGCTGCTGCTTTCCTCCTGTCTCCACAGACCTCCTCTTTTCACCCCTTCCAGAAGAATCTTGTGGGGAGGGGACATGGCTCAGGCTCAGCAGCAAATCACTTACCTGCCCTGTGTAAGGCTTTGAGTTTGATCCCAACACCACAAAACAGAAAAGTAAACAATGAACAATCATGTGGCCAAATGGTATTCTTCTCCAGTGTCCTTCTGACCCTTTCTCCATCTTAATAACTACTTCTCTAAAATACACAATCCAAGCACAGCTGGTCTGGGAGAAAGTGATGCCAAGAGTGCTCACAGCGAGTCAATAATTCAGTAGAAGCCAGGAGAGCACTATGCTGGAACGCCACTGATGTATGGGCAGGAGTCACAAAGCACACACTCTCTTTCCCCAGTACACCTGAAGGGCTTAATACACAAAACAGAGACCAGCCCCAAGGAGGAGCCTAGCCACATGCTTGGTATAACATGATAGAAAGCTGGGATGTCCTTAAAATGCACCCCAAAGAAGGTAACGGAGGCTGCACAGGAAGAGGCACGCTGAAGAAACGTTATGGAGAACTCAGAAAAATAAGAGACAATATAGAGCTATGGAAGAATACTATGGAAGTCATAGGCAAAGGCATCTCACCTCAAACCTCATGAAGAGGTCTGAAACCTGACATGAATACAATGAATCTCAGACAATAACTAATCTAGCCCCTTTAAACCCTACATTCCAATTCTTTAACAAGAGTCAAAGACAAATTAAGGTGATTCAACCAGAGGGTCTTTATCTGCTGGGTCAATGCACAGGAAAAGAATTGAAGGCTTTGCTACAGCATCCCATAACAGCCATGTTTACAGAGAGTAAATGTATGTATATGCATATATATATATATATATATATATATATATGTATATATACATATATTTGTATATATGTGTATGCATAAAAAGGTGCAATGTTTTGTGATACTCATGTTTCCCATGTGCCTCTGCTGGTAATATCAATAGGAACTCCAAGTGACTATTAAATGTGCTACCTACAAGTTTCCAAGTCAAGAGGTCATTTCAATAAGGCATATGAAAGGCAAGTTGAAAGAATTTGAGCTCCATCTCTGAAACTAGTGAACTTTACATTTTAAAATGATTCCTCCCACAGTCAGCAAATACTCTTTTTTTTTTTTTTTTTTTTTTTTTGGTTTTTTTCGAGACAGGGTTTCTCTGGCCTCAAACTCACAGAGATCTGCCTGCCTCTGCCTCCCGAGTGCTGGGATTAAAGGCGTGCACCACCACAGCCCGGCTAGCAAATACTCTTTAACTATCCAAAAGCCAAAAACAAATGTAGGAGAGACCTGAGATGGCTGCATAAGAAAGTACACTCCCTAGGAGGACACAAGGAAAGGGTACAATCTGCTGTCCACATTAGCAAGGACAGAGCATGGGCTTAATCAGGAACATGATAACGCAGTTCCTAAGTAGAGACACTCAGTCCAAAGGCCTAATGTAGGCAGTAGAAAATAAAAAGGCAGAGTCAGACCCAGGTTCAAATGTCTGCAAGGTGTTTATAGCAAAAGACAGCATCTCCTGACCCTGGCCCAAAGGCTGGATGTTAATTAGATTAAAGTGCAGCTGGCCAAAGTTGAGATTCCCAGCAGGAAAAACGTAAGTTTTGGACCTTGCTCCAAACTCTGGTTCGATTTGCACTCACTCTTTGGGTCTGCTCCTTTCCTTGACTGTCAAGGTCAAGACATCATTTGAAGGGCTAGGATGATGGATCAATGGAGTAAATGTCTTTGCAAAACCCTTAGTATAATGTATCACTCATTTGGTTCCCGTCCTTATTTTTATACCAGTTGTTGATATACGATGGGAAGGGAGATAAAGCTGACGTTACATAAAGGAATGATACTGATCTAAGAACTGGGACATAGCCGGGTGGTGGTGGTGGTGGTGGTGGAGGTGGAGGTGGAGGTGGCGGTGGCAGTGGCGGCGGCGGCGGCAGCAGCAGCAGCAGTGGCACATGCCTTTAATCCCAGCACTTGGGAGGCAGAGCCAGGAGGATCTCTGTGAGTTCGAGGACGAGATCCAGGACAGGCACCAAAACTTCACAGAGAAACCTTGTCTTGAAAAAAGAAAAAAAAAAAAAAAAAAAAGGTTGTGACATAATTGTCACAGCAATGAGCTCTGTGTCTTGAGAAGTCACCTCATACCCCATCACAGGTAAAATGAACAAGGTGACCTCTGAGATGTCTTTTGGCAATAATGGCATTCAGATTTCAAGATGGGGGTGGATGAAGGTGCTAAAAGAAAAATGTCAGGGTATAGCAAGATATTAACCTCAAGGAAGACCAGAACGGCTCCATTAGGTTAGAACTTAATTAGGTTAGATGGGTAACCATCTCAGTACTGGAAAATCTGAGGATCAAACAAAACAATCCTGGATTGTACATAAAACAGTTGGGGGATGCAGAGAGGAAAGAGGCAGCACTCTCCTAAAGTCACATTGACAGGTTTCAAGTCTCTTATACACCCGAGACAGACTGTAAAGCACTGACCACTGACCCTTTTACTGGATAATCCAGGAGACTCCATCATGGAGTGCCATGACCCCCCTCCCCCATGCACAGTAGACAGGCAAGAAGAGCACACAGGCAATAAAGGCAAAGTAGCAGCCAGCCTGGGAAATGTACAACACACACCTATTCTCCTCCTAGTTAGACGGGGTCCTCATCCCTGTTCCGAGTGTTGTAAGTCCCTCCTTCCAACAAGACAACTGGCCTGACCCCTGTTCAAATTAGAAGCATACCATTTAGTATCAGTGCTGCTGGGGCAATTTATGGGGATGAGAGGACCTAGCTGGGTTGAAGATGCCACAGGCTATTCTTCTGATTCCTTGAGTCTCAAGGATAGCCATCCTACCAAGAAAATGGATTTAACCACATGTCGTGAGATGAGAGGGGAGTGACTTTTCCCTATTTGCACCTCTTCACACATAAAGGCACAAAACACCTACCCATTAACCACCAGAAGTGTCACACTGGGACTACTTCAGAGTCACATCTGAAAAGTAATAAAATGTCTTTTAATACTCCACAAAAGGATAATTCTTTGCACTCATCCTTAATTATGCTCTGCCTCTCTGAAATGCCTCCAGACCCTGTAGTCTCCGGAGAGTCCCAGCAGAGACAGTTCCAAGGCAATTCCAGTCCAGCCCTAGTCCTCGCCCATTCAATGACACCATATGCTTCTTCTGTGGTTCCACCACCCTTCACATGCACTCCGCTGAATCCATGGTTCTGCTTGGCCAGTTCTGCCTCATTCTGAGATGGCAATGTAAATGTCTCTTCCACCTAGAATTCCACAGGTGAATGCCAAGGTTAACTTGAGAGCCCTTTCTTACATAGACCGTCACATGTCTCAGCCATCACTGACGCCTTTGTCTGTTGACTTGTGTGTCTTCTCCACTCACCTGCCAGCTCCTTGAGGACAGAGACTCATTCTCAGTCACTTAGAGCAGCAGCGGCATATAGAAGTTCTCAATTAATCACTGAAAAAAAAAATGAACCAATTAATCAAACCACATCCGTGGTTGGGGATAAAGAACTACTTGTGTCTACTCACATACAAACTAATAAACCTGGTTAGGAGAGAAGCAGAATTCCCAGCCTGAACAATGAGTGCACTCCCTAGAGTGAGCCAGCTGGGTGATTGTGGAGCCAGAGACCACAGCTGCTGAATGGGCAACGTCAGAGGCAAAGGAAAGACCGCCAAAGCCACATCCAATCCCCCTTAGAAGAAGGAAAAAAGGGCGGAGACCCACCCTTTACAGAGCATATGAAAATACCTTTTCTCCTGGGGGAGGGAAGCAGGAGGCTTACAAGTTGCCATCATCACCTTGTGGGTAAGAAAGCTGAGCACAGGGAAGCTAAGAACACATCAAGCACATAGCAAACTTGTTGTTAAACTTGGTACTGCTGATTTCAGAGTCCATACCCTTTTCTTTTTTTCCTTTTCTACTCTGCTCATGGGAATTTTCCAGGTTCCAAATTTTCCGAGATGTTCCTTTCCACATTCCAGGAAACACGAGTGCTGTCTCAGCACCCCTAAAGTCAGGACTTTTGATAGGGAGGGTAGCCCTAAATCAGTAAGCAGATGCACAGGTGCCCTTTACAAAGGGCCCAAAATAAGCCTGTCTTTGCAAACAGTTCAGAGGAAACAGTTAAGGTTAACAGAAAGGAATGTGCTGGGAGACGAGCAAAGGATAGTGGAGAGAAAAGCAGATCTGGGAAAGGCTCCTCCAGAATGATGACTGATGGAACAATGTTGTATGAGCATACCTGCTTGTTCCCCAAAAACATGACCCCCAAACAGAGCCATCTTGAACTGTCATTACCAAGAGGGCCCCACCCAGTTATCAGCTCACAACCTCCTCCCTTCAAAGACAAAGATACTGAGTATGGAAAGAATGGCTTAGAGGAAATTAAAATGCATCCAACTCCCAGTCAAATGAAAATGCTATAGTCCCAAGGCCAAAGAATATTCTTGGCCTGGATGGCATTCACCACCCTAAATTTAGCGAACTGGCAAGCTTTTTAAGGAGCATCTTATTCAACCTTTTGCAAGCCAGTGACCTACCTCCTAATGCGCAGCTTGCCTCCCCTCTGAAGCTAAACACACTGTCCTTGGCTTTGTCATGGGAGAAGTAAAGCCAACGAAAGCTCAGCTGTTCTCACCTAGCCCTGCCTGCCCAAGCAGCATTTGGATGGGTTTCTTCTTTAAGGCCACTGCCAAAAGGCCAGTGCACTCTACCCCCCCCCCCCACAGTAACTGCAGTGCCTTTTCTTATAATTATTTTTGTTTTTGAGATTATAATATAATTACATCATTTCTCCCTTTCCTTTCCCCACTCCAAACCCTCCCCTATACCTCTTCCTGCTCTCTTTCAAATTCATGACCAATTTTTTTCATTAATTGTTGTTACAGGCATATATATATACTTATTCCCATATTTATAAGTACAACCTGCTCAGAATGTAAGTTATGTGTCTGTATGTTCTTGATCTTTATAACCCAAGATGCAGACTTTTGCATACAACTTTCTAGCTTCAAAAACTGCCTTTTTAGAATGAGAAAACTTTAAGGAGAATTTTCATACCCATTAACATAATCCAGGTCTCTGCAGATTCTAATATCACTGGTTTCATTTCCTCCAATGATGACCACACGGGTACTGAGGGGCAGCATAGGTGGCTAGAAGGAGGGCAGCCTTGGAATCAATTCTTCATAGAAAGTCTCAGTCACTCAGGCAAGCCTCAGCAGGTTCATATGCAGAACAGAGGTAGCAAGATGTATCTTTGCCCAATAAATGAAGCTAACATTCTTTTTTAAAGATTTATTTATTTATTTTATTATTATGCATACAGTATTCTGCCTGCTTGTGTCCCTGCCGGCCAGAAGAGGACACCAGATCTCATTACAGGTGGTTGTGAGCCACCATGTGGTTACTGGGAATTGAACTCAGGACCTTTGGAAGAACAGTTGGTACTCTTAACCACTGAGCCATCTCTCCAGCTCCATTAACATTATTCTTGGGTGAATATTGATTTGGGGAATTTTTAGAGTCAAGGAGTGAAATGCACAATTCTTGAACCATTCAGAAGCCAAGAACTAGAGGCAGTTCTGAGGAATTAGTGACTAAAAATGATGTCAAGGAGCTGGATGAGATGGCTCAAGGGTGAAGGGACTGCTGCATTGTGCTGATCCCTGGTGTCCAGGTAAAAAGCTAGGCCATGTGACACATGTACTGCCATCTCAATTCTTAAATTTTTTTTCCTTCTTGAAATTTTGTTTAATATGATAAATAGCACAAGTCCAACACTAAACTTAAGTTCCTTACTTAGAACACTATGAATTTGCCTGCTGAACTTGAAGGCAAGGCAGAAAGAACTGGAAAGGAGACTGTGTTCCCTTAAAAATGGTATGTGTGTAGGTAGGTTGGTAGACTGAGTGTTAGTCAGATCTGAGATTTCATGAACAGCATTTGTCTGGCTTCAAATGTTGGCTCAGTGGACACAGGGGCTCCCGCCATTTCACACACCCTCCCCTACAGCCATGGAGCATCCAGCTCCATGTGTTCCTCCTAATGTGGGTAGGAATCTACCTGCTGCTTCTCGAAATGTGGGTGGTTTGATTGGATTCATTCAAAACTAAAGCTCAGACAGAGGTTCAGCAAACCAAGATGACAGCAGAGAGCATCCACTTTGACTAACATCCGGACAGAGGAAGGTAACGTTTGATGGACAGTCTTCCTCCTTTTGAATTTCTGACACTACTGTAATTTCCATTTCCTCCCCCAAAAGTTGAACAAAAATAGATTTATTTAGCCTGTTCTGGAGGGAGACCAGAGTACTTTCTTTAATAGGTCATATTATCATAATTTAAATTAATGTTCTTCCTTGGGTTTTAATATGATCATTTTTATCCCTGATGATCTTTTCAGTAACTTTTTAAAAGGCTGAAATCTAGGATTTCGAAATCCCTGGGGAAAAGAGGTGCTGAGTTTGATTAATTTTATGTCATGCTTTTGGGTAGATGACATTCTTCAATTTTATTTTAGTGGAGAGAGGCACCAAGATCACAGATTTCACCTCCACTCATTAGACATGCTTGGTCCTGGGATCCCTCCAGGCCTTGGCAGTAACTATTTTTTGTAAAAGTATCTAAACAATAATTACAATAACCAATTTCCACCAACAGCACATTTTAGCACCGTGGCATATCCAAATGGCTAATAAATCATATCACTATAAGTAATTCTAGGCACAAACACATGACAGGAAGGGAACCTTGGAAAGCCTCTCCCACCTATCAGCACTCTTCCTGTATCTCTACCTATTGCGTTCATCATGGATTGCCATGCTCAGACATAATCTTAGGTCTAAGTCTGTCTTAACTTGCTGTCTATGAATTGAAGGGTACCAAACAGTGGCCTTGATACACTTGTCTTGCATTACATAGGTCAAAAGACCTACGGTCCAGGAAGCCAGCAAACACAATCATCTTCCAAAGTCTCAAATCACTCTATGATATTTCCATATTAAGGACAGTCATGCACAAAACTCCAATCAAAAACATCTAACTCCTCAGGAGCAGTGATTCATCTGACAGGCAGTTAAACAAAATCAAATCAGAATGTTTTCCCCAAGGTCACAGTTAAAATGTGTAAAATGTGCATTACAGTTGAAAGGCATGGAACTCATAAGCAGCAAGATGACCCCTAATTAGCAACAGCTGAGTCTCAGTAGAGCCCAGCAGTGTCATGCACCACATTAAGGAAATGAACCAGGGCTTATGCCGAGCCCACAGACAGGAAACAGAAATGAAGCCGGAATCTCAGCAGTGTAGAAGAGTTGCACCAGGTGGGAAAAGACTAAAGCCTAAACATAAATACGTGGATATGCAGATTGCTCCTGAGTGGCCAGAAACAAAATGAAGTCTGAGTTGGGAGAAGGAGGATTAAAAAGGAGGTAGACCAGATGGTAGAGAGCTATGTGAGCCCTGTTGCAGCTCCTGGGTGAACACCAAGGATAAAATGGACTTCATGCTGACTCAAATTTCTAGCTAATTTTATTGAAATGCCTAAAGAACTTGCCCTGGGAAAGTTGTTCATATTTTCCTTCTCTGCTTCCTTTGTTATTCTTTCATTTTGTTCACATCTCTCAGACCTGTCAGTATCCTTAATATCCCAGAACATAGCACCCTATGCAGCTTTCCACTCAATAAACGGCCATTCCCTGAATCTAATATCTGAGATAAGAAACAGACAGGCTTAGATGGAGTGTTCTATTATACCGCCCACTCTATTTCCTATACTTCAGGAGACAGCTAAGTAAACTTTGTACATGCTTTGGTTTCCTATACAAGAAGTACCAATGATGCAAGCCTAAAGTGCTAACTATGGATGTCAATCAACTGCTCCCTCGGTGTTTGTAGAAATGGGCCTCAAGACTCAGAACAAATGGAAAAGAAAGAATTCTTGACAGAGAAAACCACTCTTAAATACCATTACTGAGCAAAGCCATGGTTTCAAGCATGTTTCAACCATTTCTACAAGAAAACAAGTATGTGTATATATCTCGATTGTAAAAGAGACAAAGGTGCCAGGTGGTGGTGGCACACGCCTTTAATCCCAGCACTCGGGAGGCAGAGGCAGGCGGATCTCTGTGAGTTCAAGGCCAGCCTGGTCTACAGAGTGACTTCCAGGAAAAAAAAAAAGCCAGCTGGCTAGCTTATGGGGCTGGAGAGATGGCGCAAAGGTTAAGAGCACCAACTGCTCTTCCAGAGGTCCTGAGTTCTATTCCCAGCACCCACATGGTGGCTCACAACCATCTGTAATGAGATTTGGCACCCTCTTCTGTATGCATAATAAATAAATAAATCTTTTAAAAAAATTCTTTAAAAAAAAAAAGAGACAAAGGTGTGGGTGCTCTGAGAGAGTCTGTCTCCCCTCATTGCCCTCCCTCCCTGTTTGTTCCATGGCTGCTGTTTCAGAGGCATGGCTATAGAATCCCAGTGCTATATAAAGCATGATTGGAAAAACACTAGTGTGTACTTAAATGCATAGGCTTCCTAATCAAGAAACCCTAATTCCAAACCCAATTTGCCCATGTACCACCTGCGTGAATTCACTCAGACTAAGCTAAACTTCTGTTCCTCGCCTATAAAACAGAGATGATAACAGCATCATCAATGGGAGCCTGGGAGGTTATATAGGTACACTTACAAAATACTTAGCCTTTCTTCGCCTACACTAAGAATTCAGTAAGATCCAAATATTTTTTAAATGACACATCTAAAAGAATATTAGAGTTTTTTTTATTAGTAGAGGCAAGAATCTATAACCATTGCTTTCAACATCTCCTAGAATATTGTTCCCAAATTGTGTTCAGCAAAATATTACTGCCATGAAATATTTCAAGTATCTCAAGTTCTATGGCCAAATTTATTAGGAAAATGTTCTGTCTAATAAAACACCCCAGAGATGCACAGTGCATAATCAGGGCCAAGTATCTGAGTCAGAAGCCCATCAATCACAAGATGAAATTCCATCTTGAAAAGATGATTCTTGCTACGACGGAAGAATAGAATGGAGTAGGCAGAATGGGTGGCAAGGACATGAAGTAGGGACCACTGCAGCCATCCAGGGAAAGGATGATGATGGCTTGAAGCAGGTAGTATAAATGGAAATGGTCAGCATCTAGAGAGAATGGGCAAGAGGCCAAGGCCTGTGTTGGAGTCAGTGATGTACCCCAGGCATCTGACTGACCCAGATGATGGGTTCAGAGGTGGTACTCTCAGGAGAAATGGATTATGAGAGCCAAAATAGGTTAGGCAAAGAGGAGTTGTGTTTTGCACTAATGTTCATTTTTGAGTAAGAAAGCTCATTTAAACTGACCAGCATAACAAGTAGGTATACTGGCTCATGTATTGGAACAGTAATGTCTTTTTTCTTTCTTTCTTTCTTTTTTTTTTTTTAACCAAGTTAAAGCAAGCTTTTTATTAAAAATTAAATACTGATCAAGATGGAATTTGGTCAGGACCACTCCTGGAAACTTTCCAACTAAGTGGCCTGGAGACACGTGTTAGGGGTCTTATATGGACAAAATCCACGGGCCATTGTACTTCCCCATGAGGCTTTGTTGTTATTTTTAAGGACTACAACTCCTATATCTTAATAACTGGCAGTCCTTCTTCGGGGCCCTCTTCTCACTTCCTGTTCCCTTGAATCTGCTGGTGCCACTGTCCCCTGTGGAGGTAGACTGAAGTCGTCCTGATTTAAAGTCTAACAATCAAAAAAGTAAATGAATAACTTCTCCCACTAACCTGTTAGAAGGATATGGGTCCCAAATGAGTCCCCATCTCCACCCCTGCATGAAGAGTTGTGACTGTAAAGGATATTCTCCCTGAGAGAATGGGCTCTACAATCGGCAAAAGGAAAAATGCATGTTGGGGAGGGGAAGAAGTATTCGCCACAAGATATACACCAACAATTCTGTACAGTAAGCAATGGAGTACAGAAGTTACCATTTAAATATAGCTTCCAAAGGATGTTTATTCCAAATCCTACCATTGAACCCTCTTCATATGGCTTAATTTCAAAGACTGGTATTAGGAGAATTTCTTGACAGTCACAAAGCCCTCTCTATGGGTGTATGTAGAAATACATGAAAAGAAGTATGCCAACCCCATCTTTCAGGTAAGATTATGCCAAAACATAGATTAGGGGGTTTATAAAGCCAGTTCTCCAGCTGAGGTCTTTGGATATTAAATTCCGTACGTGATGTGATTGTACACTTAACACAAATCTGAGCTATGGATAGAGTCTTCCTGTAGACATGGGGAAAAAAGAGGTGAGACACTGACTATTTAGTCCACTTTGGATAAAACTTAGCTTATCCGGATAAGTCAAATAATTCTTTGAAGAAAGTTCTTTTGTCTGTAAGGAAGATAAAGTGTTCTCCAGTTCTGCCTCCACTTTACAAAACAAAACACACTGCTCTCACCACCTTCTTCCTCTACCTTTCCCTGTATCCGATGATACACCCTAGATTGAAGACAGGGAGTTTTAGCTAGAGCAGTGCTTCTCAGATTTTAGTGTGCACCAGAGGGCTTCTTTACAAAGAAATATCTGAGCTCTACCCTGGAGTATGAATAGGATAAAGCTGGAAACTTGCATCTATCAGCTTGCCCAGTGGTACTGATAGTGCTGGTCTGGAGAAATACAAAGTCACTCTCCCCACCAATCTTGTGGCTAAACCCTATGGCAAACAAAGAAATTGGTTTTCTTCTATACATTGAAACTTCTTTATGACATGAATTCTCTCGTGAACAAAGGTGATTTCTCTACCTATTTGGAAACTATAATAAGACTTCTACAAACTTAGGCCATTATATGTTTGATAGGATCTAGATTAATTTCCTTCATCAAGCTTAAACGCCCAGTACTCAATACAACATTTGATTTGTGAAAGAGCCAAATATTGCTCAGTATCTTTTCTTTTAATTTCTTCAGTAACATTCCTGCAGGCAGATGAATATCTTTAGCTGAGCTAGGAGAACATCACCAACTCTGAAAGAAGGAAAACAACACTGCATGAAAATATTTTTCAAAAGCATGCCCCTTTCAATGTAATTTTTTTTCTTACAAACAAATGGATAAATAAATAAATAAATAAATAAATAAATATTCTTGCTTCAGTTATAGCTACATTTCCCCAGTGTCTCCTGCTTTATACAGAAGCTCAATGCTTAACTGGAGGTTTAGTTGTTTATTTGGGGCAATATTTTCTAGAAAGCTGCCCCTCATAATCACTGTATTTAGTTCTCTTCATTCCTGAGTCCCTTTCTTCCTCCTTGATTAAATGTAATTGGCCTCCATAATCTCATAGGGAGTGGCACTATTTGTGGTTTTGTTGGAGTAGGCATGGCCTTGTTGGAGGAAGTATGTCGCTGTGGGGCTGGGCTTTGAGGTTTCCTATGCACAGGATACCACCCAGTGTCTCAGTCAACTTCCTGTTGCCTCCTACTCCTCCAACACCATGTCTGCCTGCACGATGCCATGCTCCCTGTCATGATGATAATGGACTGAATCTCTGAAACTATAAGTGAATGCCCTCAAATAAATGTTTTCCTTATAAGTGTTATGATGGTCATGGTGTCTCTTCATGGTGATAGAAACTCTAACCAAGACACTCTTGTTTTAAAATGTTTTACAAAACAAAACAAACAACAACAAAAACTATTTTGGAAGGTACCTGTGTCACCAACACAACACCAAAGACATTCCTTTTTAAAGTGTCAACCCTTCTCAGCTATCCTGAAGGAAGCAAAAGGAAGGGTCAAGGTTCAAGATCAAATTCATGAGAAAGAAAGTGATGCTATCCAGAATTAGAGGACATAAAGGGTAAGGGATAGAGAGGCCTTGCTCAGGAGTGCAAGGCAAAAACAAACAAACAAAACAATGTTTGGGAAGTCGGTAGGATGGTTAGGATGTGTGTCGGTGGGGTACTATCTCTGTGGTTAAGCATACCAAGGAGAAGGAACCAAGAAGGAACAGAATGGGCAGTCATGGGGAGTGGCCTGGGGGTTTCCTCCTCTGCTTCCAATATGCTCCTTTTCCCAACTATGGCAAATTTTTCCATCAGGTTAGCATTTTGTCTCTAGGTATGCCTGGAGGTCTGCATTCTTGGTAAGTATGCTCTACTCTTTGAGAGGACAAAGGAATAGAGAAGAGAGTTCATGAGTGTTCCCTGGAATGTGTAAGCCCAGATTTGGAGTCACCCAGAAGCCAAAAACCAGCCTGAGCCTACAAAACCGGAAAAATTTTAAGCAAAATCCCCAAAGGAACAGATAGTGAGGTTTCCAAGCCACTGGTGAGCCTCAGAGCTGTTTAAAGCTGCCACAGCTCAGTGACAAGACCAGAGTCCTCACAATAGACACAGACTCCATTCATCTAAGGCTCTAGACCCTGGAGACAAATGTTTCTCTGCCTGTGTAGCACATATGGCATCACACATCCTTTGGAGGCACCAAGAAGTCACCTCAAGAGGCAGGAACAGTGTGATTCCTGACTGTACTCTCTCTCATTCTGTTTCGAATGAATCCTCTCTAGAAAAGTATTAACTCTCCCAAATTGCCAAGATGGACAAAGACAGACATGTTTTTCTTCAAAGGCTTAAATTTATGACACTAACAGCCAGAACTGCACTTAGCCTTTAGGCAGAACAAGGACAAAACCATCCAGCCTCTAACCCCTGTCCCTGCTTCCACAAAGCTTTCAAAGAGAAGGAAAAGGAGCAAATACCAGCACACATGTGAGCTCAAGACCAGTCTTCGCAGGCAAGGACCCCAGGGAGGCCTCTGACCCATCCCAACAGAGGACCTTCACCATCTCCTGCAGATGAGCACAGAGTCCTGCCCTGCTCTACTGATGGCTACTCCCTGTCCATAGAAGATCACCTTTGTGCTGTTTAAAACACAGCAGCAAAATTGTCATCAGCAAAGACAAATGTATTAACAGGTGGACATTGCCCATAAGTATCTAGCATGAAGGAGCCAGGTGACCTCAAATCACTCACCCCCTCAAGCTTCAGATTGTTCACATGGAAAGCCAGGGGTTCAGCTAGATGCCTGTTGCTACCTGCCTGTCCTCCCACCCCTGACATGATAAAAGATGAGTGGTCCTCTTTAGTGATTTCAGCCCCTTTCTCGTGGCTGATGGGCTCTACATAGCCCATCACTGCTCTTATTTGATGAAGTCATGAGGCTTTGCAAAGACGGGCCAGCATGGGCAGATCAGACACCTGCCTCTCACCCAGTCTCTTCCACAAAGACTATATTCAATGTCATCTGCTAAACATCAGGAATCAGGCTACACGGGAAGAGGTGAACAAGCCTACTGTCTGTCAGTCAGGAAGGGTCTTCTGAGGCTGCAGCACATTCCTCAGCCCCTTTCTATGTTCGTGGAGACTTCCCGAAAGGCAGAGGCCGCTTCGCCCCCCTCACCTCAGATGATCCCACTTTGTGGCAGCCCCTCCACTCTTCATGTTCAGACGAGAGTTAACGAGGCTTGGACCTCCTTCAATGGAGCGTCAACCTAGAGGCAGGGCTGTCTTCAGTTTGCACGGAGAAAATGGACAAAGGCTCAGGAGAAAGAAGCTGTGCTTTGGAGCTCTGAACTGGCAGGGCAAACAATGAAATGCTCTTGTAGGTGTCACAGGCCCTTCCTTTTGAATTTTTCATTCATTCTGGGAAGAATTGGAGCTGCTCCCAGGAGACTCTGCTCTTTACATCTTCCTTCCCAAGCTCCGATTTTCCTGGAAGCTGCTGAGGATGCTCACAGAATTGCCCCGTGCATCATTTTTTTTCCTGCTAGCATCATCCTGAATCACTGATCAAACTCTCCCATAAAGGATAAAGAAGACAGTGATCCCATGTAATAACATACAGCAGTCACCTCCTATGTGTCAGGCGTGAGGTTGATACTGCTCTCAACTTCACTTTCTAGATGATGAAACTCCAAGCCAGAACAATTGATCTGTCTGATGTCGCACATTCGGCACATGTAAAGCTCATCTTGGTCTATGCCTGTGAAGATCTAACAAAACACCAGAGACTGGGTGTGAGGGTTCATTTTGACTGTCAACCCGATTGGCTTGATACATGCCTAGAGCATGTGAGGTGTGCCTTTAGGTACGTGTGTGAGTTTCAGAGAGAATTAACTGAGAAGAGAAGACCTCCCCTGAGTGTGAGTGACACCATCCCACGGGCTGGGGTCCCAGGCCAAATACAAAGTGAAAAAAGAGAAGGTGAGCACCAACATTCATCTCTCAACGTGCTTCCTGACTGAGGACACAAAGCAACACCAGCCACTCACTTCTGCTGACACAGCTCTAAGTCCCTCTCCTCACTAAGCCTGTCCCATCAGGATGGGCTCTCTCCTAGCTCCCTTTCAGTGGAGGGAGTCAGTATTTCAGCATCTAGTTCTGGGTCACAGTCCATCATTGAGGGATGTCAAGTCAGGAACCCAAGGCAGGCCGGCTTGCTATTCCACCAAGCATCATCTCTGGCCAAGGAACTTACAGTCAAGGAAGCACAACTGAAACCATGGATTACGTTGCTCGCTGGCATCATCATACTGAGCTAGCTCTCTTACATATCCAAGGACGCCCTATGCAGGGAATGGTGCCACCCACGGTGTCCTCCCACATCCGTTAGCAATCAAGACTGTCCCCCACTGGCACGCTCACAGGGCAGTCAGATCTGGTGAGTCCCTCAATGGAGCCACCACTTTCACATGATTCTAGGCTTTGTGAATTTGACAGCTAAAGCTGATCAGGGCAGACTGTATCCTCAAGCTATGAGCTGGCAAAAATTCTCTCTGAAGTTGCTTCTCATCGGGTATTTGGTCCCAACAATAAACAAACAAGAAAAGTAACTAGTACAGTGTGTGATTAAAAAGAAAAGCCATGTCTTACAGTTCTAGAAGTCAGACAGTCTAAGGCTGAGGCAGGAGAAGGTTTAGTTTCCTTCTGAGGAAACCTCTGCTTCCAACATGGCACCTGGCTTGCTTAAGAAAAAACAAAACAAAACAGAAGACAGTCTCATCACTCAGTAAATCACAATTTCTGATGTTCTATGCCAGGAACTGGGACAAAGACCATACACATTACACACACACACACACACACACACACACACACACACACACACACACACATACTTTTTGTAGTAATTTCCAGGAATCACAGAGAGGCGCACCAACATTCCAAACTCACCTCCCTTCAAAGAACTGTGATCCTTCTAAGCCTCTGACATCCCAGGACCATATACAAAACATACATCTGATGCCACCAGTTATCAGTGGGGCCTGACCCTGCCAAAGGGCATTTGACATTGCCAGCCATAGACAAGACAGGCCACAGACTTTGGTACTGAAGAGATTAGAGAAATAACTGGGTCAATATGAATCACACCAAGAAAAAAATCTCTAGGGTATTAGATCTGGAGAATATTACTATCCAGTATTATTAGAACACCTTTCTGGCCATGCTAGCCAGGGACATATCAGCGTTTCCATTAGAAATCTTATTTTCAAGGGTTTATGACTTGCTGTAAAAATTCAATTGCAGTTGAAGAACAGCATACTGGGTTGGCAGAGCAGAAAGGAGTTCAATTCAAGGAAAAGATTAAAAGTCAAGAAGAAACAAACAGGAGAAGGGAAACAGGTTGTTTGAAAGGAGGACAGCTGGACTTGCCCTCTTCTTATGCCCTTGTGCAAATTAAAGATGGCTTCACTGTGTTTGAACCTGATTTTTCACAGGTTATTAACTCCCAGGTGGAAGGAAGCCCTGAGGGATATGAAAGGTAAATGATGCATTCACCAGTTGGAAAAGCAGCATGACCAGAACCTTGCTCCACCAGACCCTGGAGGAATAATGCCCACCTCTCAGCTCTCAAGGGACACATACTGGATCTTTGCTGGTTTGGCAAAAGGGCAGATGTGATGTTCAGTTTTGTATGCATCAATTTGGCTGGGCTAAAGAATGGATGGACAGCTGGTAAAACATAGTATATAGGCACGTATCTGAGGGTTTTCTAGACGAGAGTAGCATT
The DNA here is from genome assembly GCF_903995425.1 of Onychomys torridus. NCBI lineage: Eukaryota > Metazoa > Chordata > Mammalia > Rodentia > Cricetidae > Onychomys > Onychomys torridus. The sequence goes on from NC_050449.1 coordinate 46,455,997, forward strand.
TGAATCAGTAAGTTCAGTTCGGAGGGTCTACTCCTCATCACAGTGGCAGGGCAACATCCACACTGCTGAGGGCCCAGAAAACAAAAGGGCAGAGGAGGGGTGAGGTCATTCTCTCTCCTAGAGTTGGAGAACTCATCTTGTGCTCTTAAATGGCATAGCTCCAAGTTCCCTGCCCTTCTCCACTCTCAAGCCTTCATCCTCAGATGAAAGTCATTCCAGCAGCACCTCTGTTCTGTCTTTCAGATCCAGGAGGAGATGCTCTTCTGGATTTCTAGGTTCTCCAGTTTTCAAACAACATATCATAGGACTTATCAGCTTTACAGTGGTATAAGCCAGCCTTCATAACAATAACACACACACACACACACACACACACACACACACACACACACACACACACACATGCTCTTTGGGTTCTATTTCTCTGCCTTTCTCTAGATAACCCTGACTAACTAGTAGGGTACCAAAGATACCCAGTAAGCTTATATTCGCTGAGGAGTAAAAGGTAAATTATGTTCCAATTAGTCATTCCCTAAAAATAAAGCAACTCTCTCTGTCTTTCTCTGTTACCCTGGAAAGTATATTTTGAGACATACACCAAGGTTTCTATACATCTGTCACTGTTCATCCGGCTAGGGCCTCAATATAAAGCAGCCCAACAGGGATTTGTCATTTGCAAGTGCTGCCCTCTGGGTTCACATACCCAGGGAAAGGATGCTTCTTCTAGTTCAGAAATACCATCTCTCACATGTTGGAAGGACATGCTTGAAATACACAATTCACTAAAGCCTACCATGCACCGTCTGGGGATGGGTATCTGTTTCCAGTTTTTAATAAGTCTTAAGGGCCTGCAGGGAAATAATAAAAGACAACCACCAGACTTTCTCCTTGGAAGGAAGCCCAGGGACGCCACTCTAGACAGAAAGAGAAAGCAGAAAGTGTATGTGGAACCCAGATGGCCTGCTATGTTATCTCATGGCAGCTGGGATCACTGGGTTGCTTGAGATTCCTTTAAGGAAGGAATGGTGGAAACTGTATTATGCTTTCTGCTGCCATGGCAGTGAGACTCTGCATTTGGGAGGGTGATATCAAAGTTCATGGTTTGGTACTCCAGAACAAGGACTGAGTAAAATAATGAAATGGAATTCTTTTTTATCAGTGCCGTGCATGCCAGCTGCACTTTCTAGACATTATTTCTCACAATCCTTACAAAAGGCCCATGACCCAAGTATGTATAACTATAGCCGTTGAAACAAGGAGGACATTAAACCCATGGCTAAACCACAAAGCAGCAGAGGCAAGACTGACCACACCTTTGTTAGGATAAAATCCTACATCTTTCCACACCCATTCCCAGTATCACTCGGACACCCTGGTTAAGGAAGAGAATGAAAATGACTAAGAATAGACCCAGAGTTGCAACCTTGATGGTACTTGAGGTAGGACTGGGAAGAAGTCCCCTGACTTTCCACACAAAGGAAGGTAGGTTTAACACTATATCTTCAGAGCTAGACAAGCAAGGTACAGACAATAAATTTCCAGGATTGTCTTTTGAAAGATTTTTTAATGAATTAAAAATAGAACTACCATATAATTCAGCTGTATCCCTGAGTGTATATCCAATGGACTCAAAGTCAACCCACACAGATACCTGCACATCCATGTTTATTGCTGCCCTGCCCACAATAGATGAAATATGGAAGCAGCCTAGAGATCTAGTAACAGGTGAGTGAATAAAAAAATATGCCACACATACACAACAAGATTTTATTTGGCTGTAAAAAAAAAAAAAAGAATGCACAACAAGATTTTATTTGGCTGTAAAAAAAAAAGAATGAAACTATGACATTCTCAGGACAATGGATAGAACTGGGGATCATTACATTAAGCGAAATAAGCCAAACTCAGAAAGACAAATACTGCATGTTTTCATCTCATGCAGAATCTGGACTTAAATTCATATGCATGTGAATATATAAACATGCATATATATGTATACATATACATAGAATATATAACATGGAAGTAGAAAGGGCCATGAGAGGGGAGGAAGAGATCTACAGAGAGCAGCGAGAACAAGTATGATGGATTGAAAGAGACGTTCCCCCATAGTCTTGGGCATCTGAATACTTGGTCCCTAGCTGGTGTGGGTGTTTGGGGAGGTTTAGGAGGTACGGTCATGTTAAAGGAAGTGTGGCACTGGGGGAGGGCTTTAGGAGTTTAAAGACCCACACCGTTTCTACTTCGAGCTCTGCTTCATGCTTGTGGCTCAAGATGAGAACACTCAGCTCTCTGGTCCTGCCTCCAGCCTTTGGTCCACCAGCACAGACCTTAACCCTCTGTGACCATCAGCCCAAACGAACTCTTTCTTCAATAAGTCGCCTTGGTCATGGTATTTTATCAGCGCAATAGAAAAGTAACAAATACAATAAGATAACGCAGAGAAATGAAGATGGGTTGGGAACTATTTGGGGAGGAAACTAGCAAGAGATGGAGAGAGGTTGGGAGAGGGCCGTGCGGGGGCAAATAAGAACAGAAGATGAAAATGTCATAATTAAACCATAATTGGCATTTTTGGTATCCTAACCAAAAACTATTTTTAAAGCATTTCCTCATCTCTTCTGATTTTAGGTATAAACAGTCTCACTGTGAGCTGCAGGGTGACTCCCTTCTCTGAGCGGCGGTGTGGGTAATTACTCTCCTAGCTCCCATCTCCCTTGCTACACGCTACAGTGTGCTGCTGCATGGCAACCTCAGGAACACCACCTTTCTGTCCTGTCAGCCCAAGGCCTATATTTCTGTTAACAGGAGATCACAGAGGGCGTCCAGAAGGCTGCGGGAGGGGCCTCTGCCTCCTTCCTGTTTGTTCCCTAGCCCTTCAGCCACTGTTCTCAAGTTCAAATGTCCCCACACTCCCAGACCCCAGATTTCTTGTGCCCCTATGGGATATCAGCACCAGACAGCTGTCTGGGAGTCTCTTCTTCAGTTTGGAGTCTAATAAAGCCAGCAACCTACCCAACTGCAGAGACACAAGCTGAGCATTCCTTATCGGAAATGATTCAGCCCAGAAGTGTTTTGAATTTCAGATTTTTTTCTAGTTGTGGAGTATTTGCACACACATGAGAAAGCTTGGAGAATTGGACCCAAGTTTAAACACAAACTTCATTTGTGTATCACCTGTCCTTGTATGTACAGCCTGAAGGTCATTTCACACAACATTTTTACTGAGTCAGTATTCTGACCACAGTTTACCACGTGAGTCTGAATGTGGAATTTTCCACTGGTGACATCATATTGGTGCTCAGAAAGTTCCAGACTTGAAACCAGGTATGGTGATGCATGCCTGTCATCCCAACGCTTGGAATATGGAGGCCAGAGGAAACCAAAAGTCCCTAAGTTTAAGACAAGCCTGTGCTAAATAATGACAACTCCCTCCCCAGCCCCCCAAAAGAGTTAGATTTCAGAGTTTCCAATTAGGGATGATCAAGCTGCAGTGGCTTACTCCTAGAACTTCTATTGCAATGAGTCTACAGTCTCCCCTTTGCCTTTCAATATCCAAATATTGTTGAACAAATTCCTCATTAAATTCTCCCTTGGAATAACTGGCCTAGCTCATCTTCCCAAAGGGTCCCCCAATAATACAAACTCTCTAAAAGAAGCTTCTCTGATGCCCTTTTGTAGTTTAATTTTCCATGCTGCATGAATGTTCTTCTCTATTCTATGTCATACCACAAATTAACCCATTCTGTCCCTAATAGTTACTTACTGCATGACTCTGAGCACAGCAACTTAACCTTTGTAAAGCTCAACTTCTTCATTTCTGTAGTGGGCTCTAAGTATCTTCCCAGTGATTTATCTGTGTGGACAAATGAAATGACCAATAAATAGGAATTAAGCACAGTCACTGGGGCACAGAGGTGCAGTGGTAAGCATATTTTGTCTGCTTGGCATTCCTGGACTTAAGGAATTACTGCCTCAATTCCATAGCAATCCTAATGAACTGTCTTTATTCTTTGAAAAGTTAATCCTTCAACTTCAGGAGGACACATAGCTTTAACATGCCTACTCAGAATCATCCATCACCCTGGCCACAAAGATTAGTCCAGGGGTGGGTCCAGGCTTCAGTCCAGTCCAGATGACCAGTCACTGTGATTGTCCTTAGAAATAGGTAAATTTATGCTATTTCTTTTTCTGATCCCTAAACCATAAAATCATACAAGTCCATCACTCCAGGAATCATCTTTGCTACCATGAAGGTGACTATCCAGTCCCAGGTTTCTCTGTGACTTTCCTGGTTTCAAATAAAAGTAAAAATGAGCCTTTCATTCTGAAATGCCCTTTAGTCCCACCCAACTGAGATACTTGCTCACTCTACCATTGTGAAAGCCTGCAAGAAACTAGTTCCCACCAAAGATAGTAAATATTTCACCCAAGAGGGAGACAGAAGGCCAACAGACACATGGACAAAGATGCAGGGAAATGCAAACCACAACCATAGGGAGATACCACTTCCCATCAACTCTAAAGGTGACAATTAAAATGAACAGGCAAATGAAAAGTTCTGGTAAGAATGCAGAGAAACCTGGACCCACGCACATTACCGGGAGTGTGAAATGACAACTCCCATTCTGAAAACCAATTTGGTGGTTCCAAAAAGTGGTGGAAATTGCTCATTGCAATTATATAGTCTCTAAGTAGTTGACTTTAAATGGTTGATTTTATGTTATATTAATGCATCTTAATAAGTTACAGAAAGGACAAAAAGGAGGAAAGAACAAAACAGAAAGCAGAAGCAGTCATGGGAAGATGATTATCATGTAAGGGCCTGGGTCAAACCTTCCTTGAAGTTGATAACTTATACTCAGTGAGTGGTCAAAAAAACTGAGTAAACATTGGGCTTCCTTCAGCCATCCTCCTCAAGATGGACACTTCTGGTTCTTTCAACCTTCTGAGTCATTGCTGTAAAAATCTTTCCTGACCAGTAGCTGAAGGAGAATACAGCATATCTTGCTAAATTCCTGCAGAAATGTTAAAAATAGAATTCTCCATTCTTATCAATGACTGAAGGATTGCTCTCAGTAGTTAGGGAATGCAGAGTAAAGCCTGAATGTAAATCCTATCAGCTTCAGATGTTCCTGCCCCTCCTTCATCATTCCTTCGGTACTTCCTGGGGGTTACTAGTAAAGAGCTAGCCACATCTTAGTGTTGCAGGCCAGGCTTTAGGTATTGGTTGTCCTGGTTTGCATTCTGTTGCTTTGATAAGCACCATGACCAAACTTGGGCAGGTAAGGATTTATTTCATCTTACACCTCCAGATAACAGTCTATCACTGAGCAAAACCAGAAGGAAGCTGGAGGCAGGAGCCGATGCAAGGCCATAGAGGAATGCTGCCTTCTGGTTTGTTCTTTTTGGCTTTCTCAGCTTGCTTTCTTATGCACCACAGGATCACCTGTCCAAGGGTGGTATTGTTCCCAGTGAACTGGGCCCTCCTACATCACTTATCAATCAAGAAAATGCTTGGCAGACTTGCTTACAAGAAATCTGATGGGATCAGTCCCTCACTTCAGGTTTCCTTTTCTCAGATGACTAGCTTAGGTAAGTTGACAAAAACTAGCCAGGACATTAGTATATAACCAAATGGCTCTAAATGGAATTAATTCCCAACATGAAAATTTGATGTGATTCTGTTGGGTGCCCACCCATTTGGATATCAGAATATTCCTATAGCTGATGACTGTGATCTGTTAATTTTCTTTTTGCTTCCCTTTTGTGAGTATATGTGTGTGTGATGCATGCACCCATGCACAGGCATGCAGAGTCCAGAACAGGATATGTGAAGTCTTCCTCTATTGATCTCTCCCTTATTACTTTGAGCAGGGTCTCTCACTGAGCCAGAAGCTCCCTGTGTTGCTAGGCAGGCTGACTGGCAAGCTCTTGGAATCTGCCTGTCTCCACTCCCCAGTACTGAGGTCACGTGTACAGCCATGCCTGGCTTTTAACATGGGTGCTGGGGATTCAAGGCCAGATTGTTACCATGATGGAGCAAGCTTTCATGCACAGTGCCATCTCTCTAGCCCCTATTTGCTCATATTATACAAAAGATTGGCCTTTACTAACTTCCATTACCCTCAGTGCCTAGCTTAACCACACAAAGATTGGCAGGAGCTTGGGTGCTGAGAGTTCATGAGATTGTCAGGTAACCAAGTCATGTGTATTCTGAAATGTCCCATGTTTTAGCCTATGTCTCTATCCCAGCCTTTTGGTTTTGAGGGCATCAGAGTATACAAGCAAGGATTCTTCTGAAAGTTGGTTCCATGCAGCCAAGGAGACTTCTATCTCCTCTCATTCATGTGAATGTTCCCAGGACAGAAAGAGAAATGGAGGCTCAGAGCACAGGTTGAAAACACAGAGGTCCTTGCAGACACCCCTGCTCTGCCTTGGCACGATAAATGGTTCCTATACCAGAGCTTCACTTTTGACTTTTTCAAAATTACACCTTAAAAAATGTTCTAAGTTTTAACCTCCTGTTGAAGTTTAAACTATGAACTATTAATAAATAAAATGAACGTAGACACAGCCCTTCCCCACTTTCTGTGGATCGACTGTTCTCAGTTGTTCCAAAGCTGAACATGGCTGGCTTCCAGCCATTGCTCTGAACACTGGCTTCGACCCCCAACCCCCACTGTCTTTTTCTGTACACATCTTAGGACATACCAGAAGCTCCTAGGGCTAAAAAGATTCAATGGTTCAACAAGCATTTATGCATCACTCTGCACCAGATACTGCAGCAGGTGCTGGAGATACAAGGATAGATAAGATGAAGCGCTCGCCCTCAGGGAGCTCCAGCCAAGATACAAACAACCTCAGCTGTGAGTGTTATAATAGAGGTATCCACAGAGATCCAGGGAAAGCAAGCAGATGAAACTTGTATAGGCTGATGCAGTTCTGAGATGTCCACAGACTACATGCCTAAATCCTCTACAGTTTTTATCATTTTTTCACTGCCTCAGCAACCTTATGAAGTATTAGTAACTGTGCTTTATGAATAATAAGGGAAAATATTTAACTTTTTGTTAATAGCAGCTGGTCAGAGGGTCATGGATTGGTGCTGCCTGAATTTCAGGCATGTTCTCTCACCTCAATTAACCCACTAGAAACTCCCTCACAGACACGCCCAGAGGCTTGTCTCCTAGGTGATTCCAGATCCTGTCAAGTTGACAATATCAACCATCACATTTATCCCAATGGAGGAGCTGCCTCCCAGGCAAGGGTGCTGGCTGAGCACTAGGCTCTCCTTCAAGGAACTGAGAAAGAATTTACATAATGAAGACTTAAAAGTGGGAAATGGGGAGAAAACTGATCAAAAGAATGAAGGCAGCAGAGCCATGCATAGGAAAGTATTCTGAAACAATGGGATCCGTGACCAAGGAGCAGGCTAATAGAGACCTTTCTAGCAAAATGCTCCATCTACATGAGACCCTATAGGTATCCCACAGACCTCACTGGGATCCCTTGTGGGAATCAGTGAATGAGCTGAACTTAGGCTCCAAGTTAACCACGTAGTAAAACAGTCTGCTAAGGGAAATGTCTGCTTCAGAACGGAAAGGGGTGGGCTGGAATGAAAGAACATCCTAAAAGCAGAGGTCTTGTTCTCTTTTGAGGTATAAAAGAGTTGAGAGGTCCATGGAATGTCCCTGCTTCTTAGGGACATGGTCAGAGGGGTTATGATCTCTGCTTTTTCTAAAAACTGAAAGATTTGGGTATTCAAAAACTGAGGTCATTAGAAATGCCACATGAGCAAAAGATTATTAGGCAGAAGTATTTCTGGAACCTTGAAAAAAGACAAGATTGATAACTCCATTGGATCCATCCTGGGGATGTAGAGATGCTGATGTGAGTCTCCACAGGTAAGCAGAAAAGCCAGGTGTGAGAAGCAAAGCACCAAAGGCTCTGTGAATCAAGACCCTGAGAGGAGACAGAAGCTGGAATCAGAATGGAAACTTACAAGACCCTGATCAAGGAAATACCTTGAGTGGTGTATTTTATAAAATCTGTAGAAATGTTCTGCTTAGCCAGAAGGGTTGTGAATTTGTGTCTAAAAGATTTTTTTTATTAACACATATTTGTTATATATACTAATGGGATTCAGTATAATATTCCATACATACATAGTTTTCGTGATCACAACCAATCGCCCTTCTTCCCCTTGCACCTCTTGCCCCTGATACCCTTTCTAGTCCCTTGTACTCACTGCTCTATTTTTAAGACATCTTACGTTTTAACTATATATGAGACAGTATTCATAAGAGCTAAGACTTGCTAGCAACAAAGATGCCCACTGACAGGTGAGTGGATAAATCTTTTAGCTATAAGATTTCTTCCTTATAAATTTCTCCAGTGGGGGAAGGGCAGTGAGTGGACATGAAGACATACTGTTACAAAAACAGAAAGAAAAAAAAGTCAGGCACAGAAAAACAAATATCAAATTTCTGAACAGGACCCCCAACGCAAGCATTAACAATCATGGCTGGCAGGATGGCTCAGCATGTATAAGGCTTGCACCTGACAAGTTGAGCATGAGCCCCAGAACCCACAGAGGAAGAGAACTGACTACCACAAGTTACCCTCTGACCTCCATGTAACATGGAACCTGCACATGAACTCATATGTGCGCATACGCATGTGTGTGTGCACGAACGCACACAACCCAAGCATACTTTAAAAAAGAATCTGTACCTTTTTTTTTTTTTTTTTTTTTACAAAATGCAACTGAATCAAATTAAAATGCATCTGCATAGCTAAGAACAATCAACAGAACACAGAGACAACCTATAGATTTGGATATTTGGCAGCTCTTATCTAACAGCCAGTTAATATTCAGAAAAAATAAAGAATTCAAGAAATAAAAGTGTTAAAAGCAGAGAGAGAGAGAGAGAGAGAGAGAGAGAGAGAGAGAGAACTGAGCAGGAAGTCTAACTCTGACCGCAGGTCTTCCATTTCCCCATCAGTGGAACTCTTTGCATAACTATTAATTATGCTGAGAAATGGGCTTAGACCAGCACTCCTCAACCTGAGGATCGAACAACCCTTTCACAGGAGTCGCCTAAGACCATGGGAAAACACGGGTGTTTACAATTCACAACAGTAGCAAAATTACAGTTATGAAGTAGCAGAAACGCATCCAGGGGAAACTTTCCCCATGTCAATGTAGGTGCCCTCCCAGGTTCTTAAAGTGTGAATCTTGCCATCTATTTCACTGTGACCTTTCTACTTTGGAAGGACGTTATTAATTTGCAACTCAAGATGGCCTCCCAGCCCTCGCTGCAATTAAGAGCATCAACTGTGTCATTTCAGAACTGCTCATTGGTGTTCCTGTAACGTCAACATTGAGATGCTAGCTCATTTAACAAGAAGAAAACAGAGTCTGCATCAGTCACGCCACCAAGAAATTGAGTTACGGCTCGAGCTCACCAGACAACCAAAACTCAAATGGTGATTTTGTTTTTTTTTTAAGCAGTAGCTGACAGTCATGAAATACTTGAATTACTTTGTACTACACAATGGAGAGAGTCTCCAAGTAGATCTGAAGGGAGGGAGGGGAAGCAAGGATTAGAAGCAATGCACTCTGGAAATTCATCTTAAGAGTATGAATAGCAGAAATCATTATGACGGCATATACTCCAAACCAAGGCATTTGCCATTGAATAAAGCACTTATTATTCATTAATCTCTGCAAGGATTATGAAAATTTCTTTATGATCAGGCTCCCATGTATTTTCAGCCATGATTATAAGGGTAGATTTGTCATTCCAAATAAGCAGATAATCTTCCTGTGTAATGAGCCTCTCTTCTCATAGATCAAAATGCATTGTGGGAATCTCAAATAAATGATGCTCCAGACACTATGTATTACTTCTAAGTTATTCGATGTGATTAAACACTAAAAAAAAAAAAAAAACCTCTTCCATCTCATCTTTTCTCTCCTTTACAACTTCTTCCACATGAATTTACTCCAAGCAGTTCTGATAATGCTGATTAGAGAGCCCAGAGTTTCCGTTTCCCTTCCGTCTCGCTTGCTGTGATCAGCGACAGTATTCATCTTCATGCAGCACGAAGACCGTGTGTCGCGGAGTAGAGAGTCAGAACCCTTAGTCCGTCAATCACAACAGGAAAAGTTATACAGTCTCACAGCCAAGGTGCCTCAACCGTCAGATGGATGTAGGAAGGCTTAAATGGCACGATGTTCCTCTTCAACTGAGTATCACCCAGTCCAGGTATTCACACACCTGGCAGATGACCAGATCATTAACAACGGAGTGCACCTGACCTAGCCCCGCAAGGGTCACTTTGCTTGTGAGGACTTCCAACATGGCAAAAACATAGCCAGTGGCCTAGCAAAAGTCGTAAGTGATAACAACCTATTCATTTGTACTCTTATAGAACCCAAGTGTGTACACTCGGTTTTATATCATGCACTAGTCAGTTTGTACACAAGTCTGAGTGCCCCAGTGGGAATATAGTTGAATTGTGTCTTATGCTACTGAATGCTTTAAAAATAATAATTAAAAAAACCCTAGGGTCCTATCAGTAAACTCAACTCATACATATATTTATACATGGAGTGTTTCGATTTATTTTAAATTTGAGACCTAGGCATTGCATTAGGGTTTACTAGTGCTTTATTGTAGAATAAACAACAGTGACTTAAATGAAATAGACATTTATTTCTTTTCCAGTAAAGATCTGGACTGATGATACACAATCCAGCAGTGTAAGTAAATTTCTTCTTATCTTCTTGCTCCTAGCTGACCCCCAAATGCTGACCTAACCCTATTGTTAAATTGAGTTTGCCAACAGAAAAAAAAGGGGGATGGGGGAGAAGTGAAATTCAGGGAAATTCTTTTTAAACACACGACAGTTAACTTGTAAGCACTGGTTTTCAGAGTCCATCAAATAATACTTTGTCAGTGATCATACCTAGCTGCAAGAGAAGCAGGACAAGAGACTCTCCAGCTAGGGGTGGGTAGAGAGAAAAGAAGAATGTGTGCCTGAACTGAACCCTTAAGGGATCCATTATAAGGAGGAGAAAGGAAAAAGTGGATCCCAAGGCAATAGTAATCCTTGTGGTAGTCACCACATTCTAAATTAGAAGGTTTCACATCAAATTCCAGATTACTGACTTCTTTGTTACAAAGTTGAAACAAACCAAGGTTTAGATTCCAATGTAACAATTATATGGCTGTGAATAACAGCTTCTCCTTTAAAGAAGATGCGCAACTTCTCCTCTGGTCATGGTTCTCATCAAGCCCTTATCTCCTACCTACATTCTGTCTCCATTATTCATCCATATCCTTAGTCCAGTCTCTGTGGGCATGTGAGTTCTCACTTGAAGCATGCACCATGGTGCTGGCCACCAAATCCTATGACTCAAGCATATCAAACACTTTTCCTGAATCATCTCATGAAAGGAAGCTTTCCTTAATCTGTGCTACAGCTAAGTAAACCACAGCTCAGTAGGATTGAACAACTTAAATTTATCTAGAAACTGACAGACACAACAAACATAAACTCTTGCTTTATCTGACTCAAATGTCCATGCTAGGATGTGGGTGAATAAGCAGCCAGAGAGAAATTTAGCATGTTTCAATTGAGTATTTTCTTCAGTGAAATAATCTTCTGATTTCTTGCCCAAGGCATCTTTAAGCCTGATTCTTCTGACAAAAGAATACTCAATGTAGCCATTTAAGTAATTAAAGAAATATGTCCTGAGAGTCAAATGGAGTGAGTACACCAACTTAGAAGTCTCAGGAGAAACTCCTACCCTCTGAAAGGTTCTAGGGTTTCCACTGAGCCTCCAAATACCCACCCTCTGCAGTGCCATTCCCACCATTCCCACCGCCACGTTCTCCCTGCTGCCTCCCTCTTCCAGGTTCCCATTGGCTAGTCTCATCCTTGAGTTACTTAGCTTTGATCCAACTCCAGCCTCTTCCACGAGGTCACTCCTAACTAAGGTAAGTTCCCTCCCCATTGGCCACCCTCAGCTCTCAGGGTCTTTCATTCTCATTACTGACTCTCAGCACTCTGTTTCTATATATTCCTCCAATCTCTCTAAGTAGACAATAAGCCTGCAAGACAGAACCAACAGAGAAAACCCCCAAATAAATTGGGTTACAGGCTTTTTTCAAAAACTCAAATGAAACACTTCATGTTTCTATCCTAGAAGCTTGTCATTTCTCATTTTCTTCTGACAGCTTCACAATCACTGTGGAATGGGGAAGAGTATAAAAGAAGTAGAGAACATGTTGCCTGAGAATTCAGAGATCAAGTCTATAGTTTTGGCTCTCTTTTCATTCATTCATTATTTTTATAAATTCTACTGGGCATGCACTATGGGCCAGACCTTGAAATTGGCACCAGAAACTCAAGGATGAACAAGATGAGGTTATAGCCTCCATAAGGTCTCCTTCTGGTTGGATATGGAAGACAAGAAAATAATTACAAAGTCAAAGAGGCTCAATCAGAAGTTGAAGCCCCAGCAAGGAGTGTCAAAACCAAGCCACGTAGAAGAGACACCACTCCCCTGTGCCCAAGTGTTCTCACGAGGCAAGACAGGCATAATTGTTCTAGCCTTGCCTGGCTTTTGCAAGCAAATGAGGTTCTGGATCCGGAAGATATCATTATGGAAATTTTCTGTTTTGATCTCCCACTAGTCCTGACAACCTTCATTAATCTTCATAGTTCCTACTCAAGTTTAAAAAAAAGTAAGTGATTCACAGCTACATAACAATTAGTGATAAAGTTAATTAGAATCCAGGTTTCTTAACTTTTCTTTTTCAGACACTGCTCACTTCTTAACATGAAAGATCACATAAGTAAGTGGAGGCAGGGACTCATCAGCAAGGGCTGGAAAAAGCCACTTACAGAGGGTACACATGTCTTCCTCCATAACAAGCTAGAGACAGACACTTCCAGTCTGGAGGGAGGGAGACTGGTTGACAGTGGCTACCATTGTGTGTGACTTTTCACCGGGCTGTGAGTACCTCAGAAGACAATGACAAGAGAGCCTGGAGATGCGGGAATAATCGTGATGCAGGGGATGGTGGCCTGCATGTTCCTTCGGAGAAATGCTCCAGGTTTTCCTCTCAACAGTCCTGCGATGCATGCTCACAGTCATCTGCATCTGACAGAGGAGAAAACAAGTCATCTTTGATGGGAAACTCTGCAGATTAGCAATGTCATCCTCTGACTCATCTGCCCCACCCAGAAGAGTGACTGCAGGGGAGGGGGAGGGGATTATTCAAAATGATGCTCCACTAACATGCTCCTGAAAATTCGGAGTAAGAAGAAAGCCACTATAGAACACTACAGCAAATGTAGTCACAGCTTCCTCTCCCATGCCCCCGGTGCCCCAGAATAAAACCAGCAAGGACCATAACTAGCTCCATATTAAACACAGCAGAACAAAGGCTTGTCTCCTGTCAGTCATGACTGGCTCCCAGGAAAGAGGAAAAACATGGGGTTCTTGGGTACCAATTATGTATTGTTAAAAACTAACAATGGCATTCACTCAAAACCTAAAAGGACCCTGAGTCAGTTCTGACAATTATAACAAGCCCTGCCTAGCTAAAGACTTGATGAATTTTCTAATCTCATCTAATCTATCATTATCTAATCTATCCAATCTCATCTATATATCATTGAAATCAAAACTGGAGACTACTCATTGTTCTGTGACTCATTCAAAAAGTGTTGGGGGCAAATTTTATTTTTCTTACTTTTCTTCAGTAACCCAAGAGTCTTGACTCTATCAATTGGAGCTTGACTGTCACAGAGAGAAGCTAGATAGGGAAGTAAAATTGTGAAGAATGTAGGAGTCAGGAAGGATCTAGCGCTGTTCTCACCTTCTCTTTAAGCAAAAAAACTTAAGAGCTTCAATAAAGCCATCATGCTGATGGTCTGACCTGTCCTTTCTGTAATAAAAAGAAAAAAACAGGAATCATTACCCCTATGAACCTATTAGAACTTTAATTACTATCTATATATGTAGTAGATGATGCCTACAATACCTTTTCCTATTGCATAGATCATGTACCCATGTGCCCATCATCCCAAGAGATGCAAAGCTATCCATAGCAATACATTGAGTGGGGCCATAACCTCTTTATCTGCATTATACCCCCAGAGAACCCAAGATGTCCAAACTCATACTTTCCTAAACATCAGCTCTATCAATCAACATTCAAAGAACACCCACCTACCTCAGATGTGTTCAGAGGACATCTCCTCTATACTGAGGTTTCTAGGCTACCGAAACAGAATCACAGAACAAACTTGTGAAACATGACTACTTCAGTAGAGGAATAATAGAGCAGTAGGGAATAAAGAAAGAAAAGATAACAACTACTATGTTATAAGACTTGGAGACAGGGAGAAAGTTGGGGACAGCTTCTCCACTTGATCAGGGATAACTTCCCCATTTAATATGAGTAATTCTTGAGCTGGGTTGCAAAGAATAGGTGAGAGTTGATTATATTGTTGGTTTTCTTGCTCCCCTATATGACCTAGCACCGTGTTATACTCATTCTGCCTGAGACATTTTCTGGGTTTTGTTTGTTTGTTTGTTTTGTTTTCTTGTTTTTGTTTTTTTGAGCTGGGGATCAAACCGAGGGCCTTGCGCTTGCTAGGCAAGCGCTCTACCACTAGCTAAATCCCCAACCCCTGAGACATTTTCTGAAGGAAGAAAGGAAGGAGGGATTCATTTTACAGGCATGAAAGAGTCCAGCAGACATCCACTGACTTGCAGGCCTCTGCTCTCTAGAATCAACAGGATCCTGGCCCCTGGACAAGGTTGAATGGTTCAGGAATGGGCTGTTAACACATCGACCAGACTGTCAATTCTTTGGAACCTGGGGTTAGAACCCAGAAAGAGAGCCTTGGCCTTTCTGGATATGTCTATAACTGAAAAACCTGTGGTGCTTGGAGTGTCTATGTCATGTGAACAGGAGGAAAAGGGAGACCCTGAAGTAGGTACACAGAGAAAAGCAGAGATGAAATGAGGAGTGGGGAGAGACCAGAAGTATAATCTAAATTCCTCCTGCCTCGCTGGTCCTATACTGATACTCAGTTATATTCCCGCCTTTATGCTCCTTGAATTCCTCTGCTTTTCTTTCCAGTATATTTTCTACATTTTATTTGAACTAGATTTACTTATTGTCTGATATTTTGAACCCAAAGCACTTTCTCTAATGACAGTGGAGGTTGAGGTGGAGGGGATTCCAGACAGAAGCTTAACATAAATAGAAGCTTAGTGGTCTGAAAAAGCTACTTGAATGGGCAGACAGATGGTCTTCTATGACCTCAAAGGAATAAGATCTTTAGATGCCAGCAAATCCCAAGATAAAAAGGGATGATACGTGACAGTAATACACCAATCTTCCTCTGAACATTTCTACATTTGGCATGTGCTTCGTCAGAAAGTCTGAAAGACTGTTCAAGTTCCACCTAGCATAGAAATACAGAAGAAAGCTTTCAGAGACATGCATGAAATAGACTTTGGGAACTAATTAAGTTTTAAAACTTATAAAGAGCCACTTGGTGGTATTGTATTCCCCCAAATATTGTGCACCCTAATAAACTTATCTGGGGTTAAAGAACAGAACAGCCACTAGATACAGAGGCTAGAAAATGGTGGCACTCACACCTTTAATCCTAGCATTCCAGAGGCAGAAATCCCTCTGGATCTCTGTGAGTTCAAGGCGACATTGGAAACAGCCAGGCATGGTGACTCACACCTTTAATCCCAAGAAGTGAGCCTTTAATCCCAGGGAGTGATGGCAGAAAGCAGAAAGGTATATAAGGTGTGAAGATCAGAAACTAGAAGCTTTTGGCTGGTTAAACTTTCAGGCTTTTGAGCAGCAGTTCAGCTGGGACCCATTTGGATGAGTTACAGAACCTTCCAGTCTGAGGAAACAGGATCAGCTGAGGATCTAGCGAGGTGAGATAGCTGTGGCTTGTTCTGCTTCTCTGATCTTCCAGCATTCACCCCAATAACTTGCCTCAGGTTTGATTTTATTAATAAGTACCTTTAAGATTCATGCTACAGAGTCAGGCTGCAGAGATGGCTCAGAGGTCAAGAGCACAAACTACTCTTGCAGAGGATTCCACTTCCACACCCAGCATTTATGTCAGGTGGATCACAACCACATATCATTTCAACTTCATGAAATCCAGTGCCCTCTTCTGGCCTCCATGAGTACCTGCACTCACATGCATATACCCACACACATACCCACACATACACATAATTAAAATTTAAAAGAAAAACTCATCAAAAACATAAAATGGATATTATTACTAAAGACAGCAACTGATATACCCAATAGGACTTCTTTTTCTCACTTACAGTGAGATGCAATGATGACAGGCCCAGGAATACTTGATGTCTGCCCACACAGGAACTCTATATTCTGTGACCAGCAGATCATAATTTCCATATGCATAGTGTTTAAAATTCATTTATTCAAGCATGTATTCCTCTACTAGACCAGCATTAATTTCCACCAGGCTTTCTTTTTACCTCTTCCATCATGTCATATGTCACTAACTGTTCCTGATACATTTTTAGTCCACTGTGTCTACAATGAGACATATTTTTACTCTAATGTACAAGAAAGCCTATGCCCTATTATTTCCTACCTTTCCATACTATGGAGCCACAGTATGGCCTACTTCTGGAATTATAGCATAGTATCACCCATTGAACAAACAGGCAGGGTAAATCTTATTAGCATTACAAAAGATGCTACAAAATGAGCCTGCTCTTTGCAAAGGATTGAGCTCCCAGGTTCCTTTAACCTACTTGCTTCTGCAGCACAATTAAAATATGATGTGATTTTTTTTTTCCAAGCACCATTTACAGACACTCTCCTAGGAATATAATTATTGCTATGTGATGGGTTTAACCAGTGTTGGACTTAATATCTTTGACAAAATATTTCTAAATCACAGCTCTGGGAAGTTCTTCAAGGAAGCCATTAGTAGCAGCTGCCCTTTTCGGTGCTTAACACAGGGAATCAAGACAGCCTCTCTTGGATGTGGCTGCTTGGTGTTAACTGCATGCATGTGACCACAGGTATAAATGCTGAGCATATACGAGTCTTTGTCCTTCCAGTCAGCTTCCAAATAATGACATGGAGACTTATTACTAATTATGAGAGCTTGGCCTTATCTTAGGCTTGTCCCACTACCTCTTATAACTTAAATTAATCTACTTATATTAATCTACATTTTGCCTCATGGCTTTTTACCTTTCATCCTGTATGTCCGACTCCTTCTATGTCTCATTGGTATTTCGCATGCACCTAGATCCATCTCCCATTCCCTCCCTCCCTCCCTCCCTCCCTCCCCCCCCTCTACTTGGAAGTTCCACCTCTACCTCCTGCCTAGCTATTGGCCATTCAGCCTTTTATTATACCAATCACAGCAATACATTTCACACAGTGTAAAAATATCCCACAACACACACTCAACAGCATGCCTGGCACATAAATAAATGATCTCCAACTCTCAGTCCAGGAAGCAGCTATTGATCTGGGCTGTGGTCTTTCCTTACCAGACTTTCTAAGGATTTCTAAAATAGCTCACCTTAAGGAAAATAGTGGCTCAAGTATTTTCCCTTTGTGTTTTGACCAAAACAAAACAAAACAAAAAAGACTGACATTTTACAAAAGATAAATTTTGATACACAAGAAACATCAGCATTTTCTGTGATTGCTTGGTAAGAGAAAACTTACCTGAGATCTTGAGAAATCCACAGTCCTTTGGCCACCAAGGCCATTTTGCTCCATCAAGAATCAGACCACACATTACAGCTTCAGGACTTTGATCAGTCAAACATCAGAGCATTTATCGACTGTGGAGCCATTGGGAAGGAGATGGTTTCCTCTCTATACCTGTGTTTGACCATTTGGATACCCAACTGAAAAAAGGCCCTATATTCTGGTTCTAGCTCCTCCTAGCTCTATGACCTTGAAAACATCTCAGTTTCTCAGAACGTTGTATCCTTACATAGGTCAGGTAACAATGGCTGACAATCTAGCAGATATCTCTAGTCCTTCTCTCCTTCAATTATTTTCTCTATCACAGAGGCTACAGGTGTTGCATTAACTCTTTCCTGACTTTCTTTGTGGTCAGGTTCCTGTGAGTCTTCAGAGGGGGATTCAAGAGAAGTTTATTCTTTAAAGGAGGGAAAGATGGAAGAGTATCACTCTCTCTCCATCCTGGACATAATTATTTTAGACCTTTTTGGGGGAGTTTGATGCTTGGAAATTGCCATACAGAGATGTAGCGGAAAGAAAGACCAGGAAGAAAGCACTATTTTTATGGCAGTATCATTGATCCATGAGCTAACAAACTACAGCCTCCTGCAGATTCCATAAGGAAATGGCATGCATCCTTATGATGCAAGGTATGGACAAAGAGTTCATCTTCCTTCCAACCAATGCATCACAACAAGTCTCCTATAGAATATGACTCTCAGACTATAGTCTATCTTTAGAGCTGTGTACAGGATAGAATTTGTGAGAGAGCTTTTATATCCATGCTTAGCATCCACAATATCTTTCCCCTTGGCTAGTTTTCTTATGAAGAAGTGGTAAGGTCATCCAGTTGTTCATGGTGTTCTTCAGATTGATAAATTTTGAAATATTGTGTCCCTTTTCCCAGAGGAAGGTGGAACTTCCCTCTTCAACGGCAGAGGAACTTGGACAGGGCAGAGACCATCCGTTTGCACCAAGCACCTGTGTGTCCAGGCAAGTGATAGATCAAATTGATGAAACAAAGGAACCAAGGCAAGAGTTAGCCCAGGGCAAAGTGGGTAAATTGCAACTGGATGAGATCTGAGAAGCCCCATCAGAAAGGTTCCCAGTGGTTTTGCAACTCATCTATCCCCAGAACCTTCCACTGGACTCTAAGCATTTCTGCGGCCAGAATTTTCTTGATGTGTACTGAGAGAAGTATCACAGAAGCTTGAGAACTTTAAAGCCCTGAGGAGATGATGGCAGGACAGATGGTTCTGGAAATTATTGAAGACAGTAAAAGACAGAACGTGGGCTTTACAGCTATCAGGCTGTGCTTGGATGTGTGTCCTGACACCACCACCCTAGCATCTTAAAAGAGCCGCTGGGGTGTCCTACAAATTATTTATACAATGCCCTGACCTGACTTGCTTTTCTTCATGTCTAGTAGAAAGAACCAATAAGATCCTTTAGCAATGTCTTCATAAACTGGGGAGTTCTGTAAGTAGAGAAGTTATAAAGCTTAATGATGAGGATCGGGTGATGGCCAAAGGGCACAAGAACCTTGGAGAACACTAAATGGTCAACAGCCCCTCTTAATATGTCACAACCAGGTGGGTCTTTCCTGGTTCAGTCTCTCTGTGTCTAGCTATGGAGTCCATGCTGGAGTTAGACTCAACCATGGCTTCAGACTTAGCAGCCAGCTACCCAATGGTTACCTTAACATCACTGCTGTAAGAAACACCCACAGCTGGGGGTTCCTTTCTCCCCACCTGGTCTGGGATTTTCCCAAGGCATCAAAGCTCCTCTGCAAATGCTGTCTTCTTTTATCCATCCTCTAGTTCCATAGGGGAGCCTGATATGTGAAGCCTTGGGGAATGGAGAAATAAGTCAGGGTACATGTCTGCAAACCTCCAACCTTTGTTGGGGCTCCAATTGGCTGTAAACCAGTTGTCTCAGTACATTTCCTGCTGCTGTAACAGAGCACAGGGGACTGGATAATCGATGAAGAACAGAGATTCATTTGGTCATGGAGTCTAAGAGTCCAGGCTTAAGGGGCTGCATCTAACAAGGGCCTTCATGCTGCATCTGCTCCCAATAACAAACCCACTTCCACAGGCTGTGGATGTAGCTCAGTAAGTAGAGTGCTTCAGAGCAGGCACAAAGCCCTGGGCTCTATCCCGACACTGCATAAACACAGTGTGATAGTGCATGCCTGTAAGCCTCCACTCGGGAGGTAGAGGCAGGAGGATCAGACATTCCAGTCATCCTCAGCTAGGTAATGAATTTGAGGCTAGCCTGTGCTCAGGAGACCTTGTCTCATAAATAAATCATTCTGTAACGACATGAATCCAGTCGTGAGAACAAAGCACTGAAGATCCAGTCTCCTCTTACAGGACCCCACATCCCAGTGCTAACACATGGAGTTCAGGAGATAACACTCAGTCCACAGCACCAGCCGCGCAGCACTAAGCTGGGCCCCTGCCTCCCAGAGATGCAGTTTCCATGTCTACCATGTGGTCTATTCATGCCTGTTCCGCTTGCCTTCCAGGAGCACCATGGAGCTCACATGATATGACAGAAGGGAAAGTAAGATGGATTCTAGAGAGCTGTGTGCAAATGTGAACTTTCTCCAGGGCACCGTACAGGTGCTGTGAAGATGGTTGGTTCTGAAGTCAGACACACCTAGGCTATGCCCAGCTCTGTTATCTCCTGCTACATGATTCTTAAAGCATTCCTTGTCCTCTTCAAGCCTGGAGTCCTTAAAAAGGGGGGGACCCCCAACACTTAGTACACAGATTATTTTAGTGACTAATTAAGAAAAATCCTGGCTTTTCATTAAGCAAACACTACTACACTACTGTAAATGGTGCTTGTAATCCTGCCTGGATTATTTCTGCTTGTTTGGTTTTTCTCCGCTTTTAAGTCATAGTCAGATAACAAGAGTGACATACAGAAACATGCTCAGCATGTGCTGCCTCCCAGCTGTGCCTAAGCAGTCCTTCTAAAACATCAATTGGCCTCTTCAGGCTCTATTGAGATTTACAGCTGAGATATGAGGAGGCAGCCAAAGCCTTAAAGTTCACTGTGCCAGCATCCAGAAAGCCCCTCCTGACACACACACCCCCACTAGCAGCTCAGGTCCCTGGGGTTACCCAGCAAACACCTGTGCTCTGATGTAGAACACAGCCTACTGGAGCCCTGCATTACTCCCACTAGGTTCAGAGAAATCCACCAAGATACCATGGTGGCCTGGCACATGTACCTGGAGAAGGCTTGCAAAGGGAGGCTGCTGTCTCCCTCCTGAGAACGTCTCAGCTTCACACAAAGCCAGACTGTCAGTCTTACCAAACCTGGAGCCCTATAGGGCTCTCCTTACCAGAACACAGAAACTGACCGTCCTTCTGCCCATTGCTACTCCAACACAATGGGTTTTGACAAAAGGCTCAGTAAATAAATATACACGAATTCATTTTACATTAAAATAACATCTCTAGACAGCTGATGAATCATGTTTTATGCTTCCTTATTGTGACCAGCTTTTCCAGTTAACCAGTCATCTATTGGCCTGATCGTACAGTCAGATGTTTTTTGGAGTATGGTGCTTGATCCTCCAGGTGCTGTTGGCATCCCTCATATTATACCATTCTCTTTTCCAAATTCCTACAGCCAGATCAAGAGGGCTCTTAAAACTGGATGAAGGCCTCCAAAGCTTTGTGTCACAGAAAGCAAGCTGTGTTGATGATGACCTCAAGGGGATGTTCCCTAAGCGATCAATGGGGTGATGATTTGACAAGAGACAGATTTGGAGGTGTCTTCCAAAGCCTACACACCTGGTCCCCTACCACTAGCTCATTTAAATGTGATTGTTTTTCCTTTGTAAAAGTCCATTTGAGTTAGAAATAACTGTAACAATCTTACTTTGGAGCTATATGCATACATATTGGACACAATACACTGGATATGTTTATATAGAAGAGTTATATTGAAATATTTATTCAGGTACTGTCTTTCATTTAATCTAAGCCACACAATCTAACATACGAATTTAGTCTTCTTGTCTTCTTTTTAAAAAGAAAAAGAAAAGCCCCTGCTTCTTGCTGAACACCCTTTGGTTTGCCCATGTCTTCCCAGTACTCATTTAACAAATACTCAAAACTATTCAGTAGGTGCTCACAGTGTGCCAAGCACAGCAACACATGGCAAACAACAATACAAACACAATCCCATTTCTCAAAATTCACACAATAGCATTTTTTTCAAACCTAATAAAAAGGGGGCTTGAGAGATGGCTCAGCAGTTAAGAACACTGGTGCTCTTGCAAATGACTTCATCGGGTTCCCAGCACCTTCATGGAGACTAACAACTGTCTGTAACTCCATTTTCAGGGGGTCCAGTGCCCTCTTCTGGCCTCCACAGGTACTGCATGAATGTGGTATTAAACTTACATGCAGACAAGACACTCAAACATAGAAAAGGAAACACATTCAATAAAATAAAATACACAGAACCACATTTAAAAAAAACAATAAAAAGGTATAACACATCCACAGGCAAAGGGCAGAGTGAGAAAGGCACATAGCATATAAATGTAGGAAGTCTTCACTCAAGTTCTCACTCTGGAAGCTTGTGTCCAACCTGGAGCCTGTGGGCTGCAGGAAGCTGAGGGTGGCTGTGAATTAGCCCGACACAAAGCTATAAACTTAAAACCCTGTAAGATTTGTTTGTTGTTTGTTTGTTTGTTTGTTTTTGTAACTTAATTGTTCATTCATAAGCATGAACTTGGTAGTACATGACTTGATATTACCGTGTCAAAGGTTGGGGACATCAGCCATGTTAGCATACCCTAGTCCCACCCAGTGAACAGATTTTTCTCTCTTTCTTTGATGCTTAATTTTATGAGCAACGTTTCCAGATTTTTGTTTCTGAGATTCGTGTGTATCCTAGCTAAACCCCTGAGCCTTTTTGCACTCACATCTACAATATTTTGACATGGTTCGCACCTGGGAATGGATCTTAAGGATTTGTTTAACCATAAATGTTTCAGGCTTACTTCTCTTTAGGGAGAAAGAACTCAGAACTCACGATGTATTTTACTTTTCAGCTAGGAAATTAGTGAGCAAACTTGAAAGCAACAGTAACTGTTTCTTCCCCTGAGGTGTAGGCAGGTGTCAGCAAATACACATGCCTAAACTTGCTGGTTTTAAAGGTATTCAGGAAAAATCCCTTCTTGGAAAAAAGGTCTACTGAGAGACAGGATAAAGCATGAGCAAAGAGGTTAGAAGTCAAGAGCTGAGTTCAATGTCAAGTTCTGACATTTGCTAGCTGGATTTTTTTTTTTTAAGACCAAGACATAATCCCCATCATTAAGAAGCAGGCCTGTAACCGAGATGGCAGGTGGATACAGCGTGTAAGGCGAACATAATGAAGGATTCAGTGAGTCAGCTGTTGTTGGGGCGTTGAAAGGGAAGGGGGACGAAAGAAAGAAAGTGCCATAGTCTGAGCATTTGTGTTCTTATATTTTGTCCTTTGTACAGGCAAACATGTATTACTATTATAAGTTTTTAAATGTAATTACATAATTTCCCCTCTCTCTCCTACCCCTCCCATGTCTGACCCCATTTCTAAATCCATGGTCTCCTCTTCTTTAACTATTGCTGGCACATATCATATAAATGATTAAATATCTAAATACAACCTGCTGAGTCCATGCAGGGTTGCCCGCGTGCATATGCTTCTAGAGCTGACCACTTGGTATTGGATAACCAGTCAGGTCTATTTTACCTTCTCCCGGCCGCTGTTAGTTGTCCATAGCTCTCCAACTAGTAGTAGGGGCCTGTGAGATTTCCATCTTTGGAAATTCTATCAACTGTTGTTGGAACTGTTCAGGTTGTCGAGATTTCATGGTGTAGCTTCCCCGTCATAGACGTTTGTGATGAATCCTAATGCCTATGGTGACTAGGGGTGGGGCTTGGAGATTTTAATAGATGGTTGGAATTGTGTTCTTATAAGGGAACACAGAGTACTGGCTAGCCCTCCACCACATGAGGGCAATCAAGAAAGTGCTATCTATGAACCAGACAGTAGATCTCCACCAGACACCGAAGCTGGTAGAATCTTGCTCTTGGACTTCCCAGAAGCCAGAACAGAAAAAAGCAAACTTCAGCTCCCTACTTCATTTTGTTTAACAGCTCAAACAAGACAAGAAGGCACAAGATGGAAGGTACTCCAGCTGAGTGGTAGGGAAAGATTTAAAATTAGCCATGGGTAGGAGAAGAGAGAACAACTAAGGCAGGGTGGCCCTTGGCACTGTGCTGGTTCTCCAGACTGAGAGACTGCAAGATGGATTCAGTTAATGGGGACTTAATGTACAGGTATGAAGATGCCCAAGTAAATGAGAGACAGAATCATCGACACCTTGATCATGAGATCTGTCCCACTTGGGACATTTAGGAACTCACATAACTCCTAGATTTTTACACTCAGTTATCCTGGGTTCCATAGAAAAGGATCTATCACCTCAATCTAGTGTCTCATCATGCGGGTCATCCTCCCTACACACACACACACACACACACACACACACACACACACACACACACTCTACTCTATGTCATCAGCCCTGTTCCATCCTTCCTCTAGTGCCTGTACCCCGCCTTGACTTCTTCCCATCCTGGTGTCTAGTTTTCAGTTCACCAAGAGAGGGAGTCTATTCTTAAGACCCACCCAGCACAGAGCAGTCCTGCTGAGCAGAGCTCTCACACCAGGCTGTATGCAGGGTATGGGTCTGTGATGCCTGCACTCATTCTTGGCTGTCGTCTACATAGACAGCAGCGAGGTCATGCAGTGCAAAGCACACCAGCCTGGGTGTAAAGGCTTTGTTCGGCAGCATCTTGCCGGAATGCCCCCAAGCAAAGGTTTTTCTACCAAGGTGAAAAAGCAGCTCAGCTTGGAACTGCATGCTGCTCGGCTAGATGGAAAAACAAAGGTAGAACAGGATGTAACTGTGTAAGAAACTGACTTGGGCCCTGGAGGGTCTTCTGTTCAAATGTAACAGACGTGAAGAGCAGCCCACAGATCCAGCACTTCGTATCAACTTAAATCCAATACTGACATCCCCTGCAATGCCAGACAAGAAAATTCCAGCTCAGTTCATACAAGGGCTTTTCCTGTATTTTGGGGATGCACAAAGCACCGAGGGTCTTTTTCGGGACCAGGTCATCCACCCAGGGAGTTACTGAACCCCTCTGTGATTGCTATTTTCTCCATGCCTTCTGTGCCAGATGAAGGGCACAAGAAAGTGTATCATCTGTGCTCCACTCGAACCTCCTCTGGGGCACTGACTGACAGCCTCTGAAACAGGAGGATAGCCCTGGGGGAAGATGCAGAAACTGAGGGCAAACCTCTGCCTCCTTCTTGCTGAAATCCCTGGTCACCCAGGGATGACAGGACCCGAAAGGATCTCAGCCCCAGAGCCCACATTCACTGTCCTCTGCCCATTAGAGGGCATAGTTGTGGAAAACCCTCGCCAGACGTAATGTATCACAAGGCGATGCACATAGGAGGAGGATGGGGTCATGTCTGGGTATTCAGAAGGAAATGGAGCAAGCAGGGCAGAAAGCCTTGCCTTCCCAGAAAGGCAGCATGCCAGGGCTGAGATGGGTTGGGGGTGAGGTGGGGTTGTGAGGAGCTGGCTTTGGGGAGACATGAGAAACCAATGATGCAGGAGTGTGCCTTTCAGGACTGGCTTGGCAGAAAGAACAGAGCAGTATTTCAGCTGAGGCTTTAGAAAAAATGAAGAATCAGATCCCAGGCTGGGATGGCAGCAGAAGCAAATTTGGATTCTGAATCTATTTCCCCTAGAGAATGAGAAAATTATACAAAGCCACAGAGAAAAGTCTCGCAAATACAGGACAAGGATAAGACACTGTCACCATACTTCTCCTTTCTATGTGGGCAAGGCCACAATTGTAGGAAGGGGGTCCAAACCCCTGGGTCAGGCACCTCCCACCTTGAATTGTTTCAGATCACCAGTCAAGCACTCAGAACATCTCAGAGTCTCGGTGCCCTCCTATGGAGAGTAGGGATGAGATAATGCCCACCTCACTGCGCTGCTGCAGTCAGAGTCCTCTGTAGACTTTCTATAGTCTTCTACTGGATGACAAGGCTGCTGCAAACCACGTGACTCCACTTATACCACACTCTAAAAAAAGAAAGTAAAGTCCAGTGGCTGCTGTGGAGGAAGGATGGATGTGAAGAGCACATAGGAGTCTGAGGGCAGGGAAAACATTCTATATGTGCTTGTCATGGTGGATATATGTCAATACTCACTTCTCCAAACCCCTACAGTCTCTGATACCAAGAGGGAGCCTGTCTACTATGGACTTCAAGAAGTCACAATGGGGTTCGATTGTAA
This sequence comes from Onychomys torridus, assembly GCF_903995425.1. Lineage (NCBI taxonomy): Eukaryota > Metazoa > Chordata > Mammalia > Rodentia > Cricetidae > Onychomys > Onychomys torridus. The sequence continues at coordinate 46,482,208 of NC_050449.1, forward strand.
CAAGATACAGCTCTGGTGGGGCATGTGGACAATAAGGGCAGTTATGTATGCATATGCACAGGAACAGATATTGGATGAGAAACTGCTGTCCCTTCAGCTCAATTTTGTTATGCACCTAAAGCTATTGAAAATAAAGTTTATTAAGAAAAATTGATTCAGATCAAAGTGGTTGGCAATAAACTCATAAGCATGCATGCCTAAGCCACTGTGTGCTTGCATTCATGTGTAACAAGGACCTAACTGTCTTTTACAGCCCCTTTCCAACACGGCACGGGCCTTACTTAGGCTACAGACCACTTTCACTAGCTTCCCCTCATGGCTTCTCCAAGATACCATGGTTCCTTGGCTTGAGTGGAAGAAACAAGTGCACATCATCCCAGATATTAGGAATTCAGGACCCTGTCAGGACCCTGACCTGACACATTCCATCTACACTGAGCAGGGCTGAGCCCATGTTCCCTCAGTGTTTCCAAGATCTTATGGGGTATGCTATCCTTTTGTCTCAGAGAATTTTCATTCTAGCCTTTGACTGGGCTTTTTCCCATTTTCCTAATAAGAAATTAAGGCTCAGGAGGCTGGTTGAGTTTCCCAAGCTTCAGATGCAGTCAGACTCCACTGTCCATGCTAATGTTCTCTTTGTCCTCAAAGTTCTTCTGAATGAAGCATTGATTTCCGGCTCCACTTTCTTCCTAACCGAGTTCCTAACCGACTATGACTTCTCCTGGTGCTGCTTTAACTCTAAACCAGTCTTCCCCATTCACCAACAAGGAATATGCAAGCCGTACAATCATGAGTTTCCTCCGGGTTCCACTGCAGCCCTTCCTCTAGGATATCATCTTCACAGTTTCCAACAACCCTGGTGACAGACCCTGGAATTCCTTAGCCTCTGAGTTTCTCTACAAAGCTCATAATCCCTCAGAGAATCAACCATTGGAATCTGCAGGGACCTGGGGGCTCTACAGAATATTCCTTATTCTAAATAGCCCAAAGCACCACATATGGCCATCAGTTCCAAGTGTCCCATTCCTGACTCTTGACTCTACCTCTCCCAGCTCTGAGATCCCAATTCTGGCTCCCATCTCTTTGCCCATGTTATGTGTCCAATCTAGAACATTCCTGGGATCTATTTGCCCATACCCAATTCATTCACTGATCATTCTAGAAGCAAATGTGGCCCTGCTACAGCTAAGTAACACTCTTTTCCAAAATCTTTCCCAGAAGTCATTGCATTCTGAAAACTAGGAGTAGAGTAATAAAATGGCTGTGAGAATTTTTCAATATAAAAGTCAATGGCAAGCTATAAATCCCAGCAGGTTCCTCTCTTCTGCTATAACCTTGTACTGAGCTCCCAGCTTACTCTTTGTGGGTGGCACTGCCCATAGCAGGCATCCCCTCTGTCTCCTTAGCCTTAATTCCAAATAAGCCACCTTACTTTTAATAGGTGGTTTTATGTTTTTAGTGGGAAGATTATAATGATGTAATGTGAATACCTTCAGCTTTCCTAGTTCTACCAGGAAAAGTAGAGTACTAAAGTATCTCTGAAGATTCCTTCCCTCCCTATCTGAGCAGCCTGCTTGTTTGCCAACAAAGTACTTCCCCTTGTTCTTCGTCCCCTTCACTCACCTCCAATGCACCTCATTTTCTCTGTAGTCTCATCTCTCATGAATCTCCTGTCTTTCCATTGATTCTTCTTGCTGCTGGCTCCCTGCACTGTGTCTATAAACCATGCCATCTCTCTGTGCCAAATCAGTGTTCTGGCAAAGGTTCCCTGTTTTTGCCACTCATTTCTGAACACTACGAAATAGACACTATATTCAGTGCTAAGACAAAGAGAAACAGGAAAACTCCTGTGCTCAAGGAATTCACATCCCCTGGAGAGAAAACAGGTAAGTGAAATGTGGATAATTTCTAGGTGAAGGGGTAATACAACGTTGCTAGTATAGCAATGGAAAGACATCTATTGTCCAGTGGGAATATGCACTCACCTGTATCAAGACAGGAAAACTGATTACTACACTGTTAGGATTCCTTTGTCAGGAAGACTCCAAGGTTAGAGACAATGAGATGGCTCACTGGGTAAGTACTCATGTTGCAAGCCTGACTCACCCAAATTCAATCCTCAGATCCCACAGTGGAAGGAGAGAACTGACTTCTGAAAGCTGTCCTCGGACCTCCACTCCATTTTGGCACATGCATATCTACTTATGAACATAGAAGACATCACACACACACACACACACACACACACACACACACACACACACACACCAATAACTAATCAATCATCTTTTTAAATTTTAAGATTCCAAGTTATATTCTAAACCAGTTCCTCACCTCTTCAATCCCAGACTATAGCTACTCTCTCCTGAACAGCATCCTGGTTTAAAACATCTTCCGATCTGGCCCTTCATACCCCAAGGGTAAACATTACTCATAACAAGCACTCCATTCAACACCACCAAGATGCAGAAGTATTTCATGGGAACTGTGGAAGGAAACAAGCTGCTTGCAAAGTAAACAATTCACACCACTGCTATCATCCATGCAGCCTATTTAGTATTTACTCCTCTGCCTGTCATTACTTGTTATATGGCCATTTGCATATGACTCATCTTCTTTACTAAATTATATCTGGGGAAGGAAGTGCTGCAGATGCAGAAGGTCTGCAGCTTTCTCTACTGAGTCATACAACACCTCAACTCTTTAGTAGACTAGAATATAAAAAGCAAGAGCGAAAAAATATTTCTGGTTTAAACAAATAAACAGATCCTAATTTTATGTGTGCCACATGTATTACTCAAATCCAAAGGAAAGTGGTCCAAAAACTATTAAAGAATAATTAATGAGTGGGAATGGCTATTTTGAAAGTGTGTGTGTGTGTGTGTGTGTGTGTGTGTGTGTGTGTGTGTGTGTAAACTTTGGGCTGAGATGATGTCTCAGCAGTTAGAGCACTTGCCATGCAAGTATGAGGACTGGAGCTGGGATCCTGTGAATTCACTTAAATGCCATGGTGGGGGGGCATGGTGCCCACCTATAATTCCAGCCTTAGAAGGCAGAGAGACAAGGGATCCCCAGAGCAATCCGGCTAGTGAGATTAGCCTTAGAGGAGAGGGCTCTGGGTTTGATTGAGAGAGACTGCTTCCAAGAACAGCAGGGAAGAGTCACTATGGAAGATTCTTGACACCAACCTCAAGCCTCTGCATACACATATGCACACATGCCTACACATGTGAATATGTATACACAGACTACACATATGTATACTGAAGAAAAAAATTTAAAATAACAAATATGTAGGTTTACTAGTAATCAGATAAAGATGAAATGGAATTTTTAACATATGACATATTCTTATATGAATTGAGCAAAAATGAAATAAAATAACAATAGCTAACACATCTTGAGTGCTTGCTATGGGCCCAGTTTTCTTCTAGAAGCTTCACTTAGTTTATTGGAACACTCAAGATAACCCTACGCAGTTGTTAGCACTTCTTATGTTTACACAAAGGGATAAGGCTAAGGGACTTTCCCCAGAGTCACAGAACTATCAGGTGCTGAAGACAGAATCTGAGTTCAGATACCTACACTGCAAAACTGTATTCAGGGCCATTTCTTCCTTTTGTCTCTTTAAGAAAACTAAACATTTATTGCACACTAACTATGGCAAGAAGGGTGCTAAGTATTGTGCATAGATTATCTTATTTGACTTCCTAATAGCTTCTCTTTTTTAAACAATTTTATTTATTTTTAATATATTTTAATTGAAAGAGAACTACATTACTTCCCCACTTCCTTTCCTCCCTCCAAACCCTCCCATACCTCCACTCTCAAGTTGATACCCTCTTATTCTTTTATTATTATTGTTATTGCATACATGTATGTGTGTGTATGCACAAATATATATAAATACAACTTGCTGATACTGTTTTTGTTGCTTGTTTATATGGTTTTAAGGCTGACCACTTTGCACTGAACAACAAATAAGGGCATTCATCCCTGGGAGAGGCTAATTCTTGCCCTCCCACATTAACATGTCCATTGATATTGCTGTTGTTCCTGTCTGTTTATACAGACATTTCTAGGAGAGACTGTTTCACAGCAGACTTCCTGGTATTCTGGCTCTTACCATCTTCCTATGCCCTCTCCCATAATGTTCCCTGAGCCATAGATGAAAGAGCTGTGGTGCAGATACACCTGTTGAGTCTGGGCTCCCCAGATCCCTGGGTCTCTCTGCACTGTGTCCAGCTGTGGTTTCTGTGCTGGTCTCTATTTGCTGGAAAGAGAGGCTTCTTTGGTGGTGGTGGTGGGGGGGGCAGGTAGCTATGCTTTCTATGGGTGGTGTAAGGATCTTTGTTTAACAGACTAACACATGAGACTAAGAGAAACTAAGAAACTTGGCAAAAATAACAACCTATAAATGCTAAAAATGGGTTTGTTTGAACAAACTTGAAAAACGTCTACCAAATGTTGGCAAGCATTGGATAAACTATGTATTTTCATATGCTATTTGAAAGTCAAATGGCATAATCATTCTGAGAGGTAATTTGATAAAATTCATTAATTGTTTAAATTTATCACAGATTAATATAGTTTTGAACATATTACTTCCTTTAGAAGTCACTATGTATAAAAGAATCTCCCACAAAGGCACTTAATTAACGTTATTTAGAGTTATGATTAGGATACAGCTAACGGTATGCCCTTACAAAGGAGTACAGTCAAGCCAGTTGACAGGATGTTATAGAGCATCTCTACAAGATGGGAAAATGCTAACCATACATTACAAAGGAAGAAAGGTCAGCATACATAAAGTGCTCTTTGATTTCATTTTATAAGTGAATATATATAACTAGAATATATAACACATAACCAGAGTTGACTGGATAGTTAAATAGCAGGTAGATACCTGGCTAGTTAGCTGGGAACACCTAGTTGTTTAGAAACTTAGAAGTAGCTAGAGAAATACTGTTTTGGTTCTCTTTCCTGTGTGGGCTGGTCCCTCTGTTCTCTCTCCTGCAGCACAGGATGTCCCCACAGCCTCAGGATCCACCTCACAGGCTGAGGAGAGCAAAGCACAGTGTGGCCCAGGCACCCTTCCTGGTCACAGCAAGGACCAGTATATGGGACCAGCCTGTGGCTCGAAGGATGGGAGGCACAGTTCCAAGAAACAGAGGTTGGGGTAATACAGAAAAACAAGACTTTCCAGAAAGGTCTGCATTGATCCACTGTGTGGTCTCTCCAGGCTGCTGCAGGTGTGGAGTCCCCCAAGCACCAGCCTGCAGCCATCTAGCTGTTGAATGCTGTCAGCAGATTCCACAGTGCAGTCTCTCCAGGCTGCTGCCTGTGTAGTTAAGAGTCCCACCAGTACCAGCCTGTAGCTCTCTAGCTGGTGAACACTGTCAGCAGATTCTACAATTAGGAAGGCTCCCCCTTACCTCTGCTTCTTCAATGTCTCCCTCAGCATGTCTCATAGAAGGCCTTGGACAGCTGACACCTGATTGCCCCAGAGAAATGTCAGCCTCTAACAAAGCCTAATAACACGACATGAACACGCTAAGACCAGAATCAAAATACGGAAAGGGGGTAAGAAATAGCCTCTGTGTTGTTTAAAAGGATATTTGAAAGGCTCTAAGGGGGCTGTGTGTAGGGAAGGTGTTTTAAACAGGAGGTGAGAAACTAGAAACCCCCTCTATTTTAGCTGTGCACTTTTTCTATGCTGAAAGCCTATTAAAAAGGTATTTTGGTCTGTGGTATAAAGTAATGGTGTTTGCATAAGAATGCACAGAGAATAGAAGTCAGATCCCATCTCCTCAGGCCTATGTGATACCAAGCTAAGACACATTAAGAGAATGCCATTTGGGATCTGTTTTTAATTGTATTTTTCCAATCTCTTATATATTCTAATGAGCATGGGAAAGTTTTTGGTGTTTAGGATACAGCTCTTATCCAGAGGATGCAAGCCAAGTGAGGGAATAAGGTACAGAGTTTTTGGAGGACTCTCTGTCAACTAAGGAATTTCCCAGCCTTGAACCTTCAGGAGGCACCTTCTAAGCCTTTGGGTTTTGTGGAGCTACAAGTTATAAAAGTAAGCTCAAAGGCCTTCAGCAGAACACCTGAGCACTCACTGTAGTTCAGTGGGCCAGAAATGAATACAGACCCTCATATCTGTATGTGGCTAGAGATCACCAGGCTGCAAACCAGAAGTTCAGGGGGCTCTGCTGATCAGTGACCATCCCACAAAGGGTACATCATTCCTGGAACTCCAACGATGTCCAAAGATGCCTGGCTCCTTAGCTGTACCATCCAGGACATACAAAATGGACATATCCCCGACCACCTCTAGCCATCTGTATTGGTCAGTTAAGATTACTATGACTTAGCCCTACCATCTAGGACACACAAAATGGACATAGGCCCAACCACCTCTGGCTATCTGTATTGGTCAGTTAGGACTGCTATGAAGACACTTCGCCAGAAAGTTATTTTCTCATAATTCTGGAAGCTCAAAGTCCAAGCTCAAGATGGCAGCAGGGGGGACTTTCTATCCTCTCTCCTTAGTTACAGACAGCTGCCTCAACACTGAGTCCTTCGTTTTGCCAATGTCCAGGCTTCCCTTCCTGATGGAATCCATGTTAGATTAGGTCCCACCCTCATGACTTCATTTCGATTCAATTCTTTAAATGCATGGCACATTCTGAGGTCCTAGGGATTCAATTTTCAAAATATGAATTTGACAGTAGGTGGACACAATACAGCCTTTGTTAGACTTTCCACCTTGGTAAGGAATACCTGAAGAAGATAACTTAAGGAGGAGAAATATGTTTTAGTTCATAGAGACAGAGGTGTCTATCCATAGTTGGCTGACTTTCTTGTGTCTAGGCTGGGGTAAAGTCAACCGTCACAGTAGACTATAAAAGAGCAAAGCTGTTCATCTCTTCATGGCCAGGAAGCCGAGAGAAGGAAGAAGGAATCAGAACAGGATACTGTTTGCAGACCCACTCTCTGGACTTACTGCATCTACCATAACTACCGCATCTACCGAGGCTCTCTGAAAGCCTGCCAGGGACCAAGCTTTCAACATACAAGCCTGCAGGAGGCATCCCATACTCAAACCACAACATCCCATAAGACCATCTAAAAGAACAAACTGGATGTACACATACTTCTTCAAAATCTCTCTGATTCTCTTAGGGAATCCAGCTAACAATGGCTCCTAGCTGGTCCCCATACTGACAGCCCAAATGAAGCTGAGGTTCCCTAGGGAAGGTAGCTGTCCTCTCTAGACCACAGTTTCTCAGATGCAAACCCTATTACACAAAATTGACATAAAAATTAAATGGCTTTATGCATATAAAGAGCTCAGGTAGATATCTTACACAAGGCAAATGCTCAATAAATACCAAGAAGTATTATTATTTTTTGTTTGGTTTGGAGGGTTTTTTGTTTTGTTTTGTTTTTCTAAACAGGATCTCACTCTTTAGTCTGGGCTGGACTGGAATTCCCTATATAACCCAGGCTGGCCTTGAACTCATGATATGTCTCCTACCTCAGCCTCCTGAGTGCTGGGACTATAGGCCTAAGCTACCATATTCAGTGCAGTATCATGAACAAGTCCATCCTGAGTGGGGACCTGTTGGACCTACATCCAGAGCAATTGCTAAAAGTGCCTCAACAGTCAAGCCCTGGTGAGCGTGATCATAACCTGCTAGCTAGAACATCTGGGGGAAACCTTTATTCTCATCCACTTCCCAGAAATGTCAAGTGCTTACTCTTTCCCCTCAAGCTCTACCTTTGCTTTATAGTCAGTGGGTTTGCATTCACGTCTAAGTCCTTTTGTCCAGGTTACACTCATAAGCAAGCAAACTGAGGGACCGTCATCCTTGGCTCCTCTTCTTACCAAAGGCTGAGGGGAAAGGTCTAAACTAATCCTGAGAAGATGAAAGTCCTCCAGTGACCCTTCTTTCCCAAGAAGATTTCACCTTTCCCGTAATCATCAGTTTGCTTGTCAAAGGAGACCCAAGGTCCGCTGGAGACGTGTGACAAGAGGAGCTTCGCAAAGACAAGTGACATTTTTCACTCTGATGAACTATCCTTGGTCATTAGAGGGTACTGGGCCTCCATTATTACAGACACTACCCCAGAGTCAAGGGAACTCTTCGCATCCATCTCAGCAGAGTGTTCTCCCTGACGTTAACAGAGAACCTTCTCTGTGCAGATCAGCACCCAGAAGGAAAGAGTGGAAGTCCTTCAGGGCGGGACAAAGCTGCACAGCTCATGGCAGACAGGTAGCACTAACGCTGGTGGAAGTAGGGCCACTGTGGGCGGAAGTTCCCAGAAAGAAGCTGTGACTGACTGCAAAGACTGACTGATTAGAACATCAGTGACGTGGAGAGGTTTGAATGTTGTCAGCCCAGAGCCTAATTATCTTGGGCCATCTTTAGCTCCCTTGATAGTCATTTTATACCCCACTCCACCCAGTGTAAGCAAGCTAACATCCTGTGACCACCAGGTAAATCCTTCAGAAGGCATGAATGGACAACTAATACCATCCCCAAAGATAACAATGCCATCATTAGCATCAGAAGCATGTAACCCATCTACATGATGCACTCACCAATGTATTTGAAGTGTGCTCATTTATGATGTTCTTTGCTGTGCTACAGTAAAAATTTCATGCAACCACTGCCACATCGGAACATGATATTTGGGACAGTCTGAACCTGTGTTGCTAGACCATGGTCACTCACATCTGGCTCCAGAATGAGCCATCTGTCTTTCATTTTGAGATCAGAACCATGGTTCTGCATTGACACCACACGGATGGGAAGCAAGCATAGAGGAAGCGATGGTTACGGCCAGTGGCCGGGGAAGGATGTGTGGGAGACAGGCTCTGTGGGCTTAAATCAAGAGATCAGAGAGAGACTTGATAAGACACTGGGCTAGAAGTTGCCTCCATGGGACACGGTAAATGAGAAGAACCCTAATAAGCCAGAACATGGCAGAGAAGAGGACTGGGGGAACACTAGAAACCACTCAGGAAGTAATAGACAGCTGCAAAGTGTGGCGGCCCAGAGGGTGACTCAGCAGAAAGAGCGGCACAGCTCACGCAGGCTTCGCTGTGCCCAGTTCATGTGGGGGCAGAAGAAACAGCAGACTACCTCATCCAAAAGCGAAGTCAGGGGACCCTGGTGGAGGAGACACCACGTGTTTCCTTTCATGTGTACAATCTAGAAGGGTGGGGAGTGACAGATAGATAGTTATGAGCGTGGAAAGGGAGGGAGAAAGAAAGAACAGAAGGTAATGGTGGAGAAAGACAATGTCTAATGCTGTATGGTTCCTTATATGTGAGGACTGCACAGTATGACATGAAGGCATACGGACTATTTGTGGGGAGTAAGGAAGCCAGTGAGTGTGAGCAGTGGGAGGAGAGACAGGGGAGGGTGATGGTACAGCAAATATGACCTAAGTACAACAATATCTATATATGAAAATGCCATAAAGAAACATTACTTTGTAAACTAACTTTTAAAGAGTGAAAGAAAAACAAGATCTTTGCAGCAGAGCAAGCCGCAGGAGGAAGAGACGAGTCAGGCAGGTGATGGAGGGGTTTCACTGGAACATTACAGGAGTGGTAAGGGGAGAGATTCACACCCACAACTGCCATGTGCAGGGGTGCGCTTAACTCCCCTATGCAAACAGGCTCCCCTGCAGCACACATGCGCACCACCTTCACCGGCTTCCTCATTTAATGCTGGTCCCCATCCTCCGTTGTACTGACTGCTTGATTTCCTAGTCTCAGTAGCTTTTGAGAACATAATTCACCATTGCAGAAGTTTTATAGGACAGCACTATCTTCAAGAATATTATTTAAGAGAGCTGGAGGCAGACAGGTTTGGAACAAAGTAATTCTATAGCCATTGTTTAGGAGGTTAGAAATCACAACTATGACAGTTATTTAATGTGGGATTATTTTTGCCTTTGTCAAGAAAGCACCTAACCACTGTGAAGAAGACCCAGCTTAGACCACATTGTAGTGACTACTACCAGCCTAATATTTCTTCAGGGTTGCATATAGGCCTGCAACATAACCGTGATCTATAACCTGGCCATCTGTGTACTGTGGTTATCATTTTTGTGTTCTTTGTGTGTGTATAATCCTACATTTCTGTTCTATTTCTCAAGAGCTTGTGGGTCTTAATCTTAAATGCAGAGATAAGTATTTCGTTGTGATTCTGTGAGTTGAATCAAGGGTCTGTGCACATGGAGCATGTACTTTACTGAGCTGTGTCCCTATGCAAAGATTTATATATTAACCACTAGCTCCTAATGTCCGAGGTCAGGGTGTCACACATAGACACAGAAGACATTTGGGTTAATGACCACCCAGGTTCTCTTTTTAAACTTCATTACCCCCATTCCTAGACTGTCTATCACACTCCTCTCTCTTGATTTCCATGTACTTCCCCCTGCCCCAAATACCCCAAGATTTGCATGCCCATGAATTTCAAAAATACCACTTCTCATCATCCTGAATTTTGTTGGCAAGCTTTGTTCCTACTGCAGGAATCTGTTTACATTTCTGGTTATCCACCTTGTCTCACCTGAAGCTCCTGTATCAGTCCTCAGAGTCTACTGTGGCACCCTTCTGTATACAATGAAAAATTTGGATGTCTGTGTCCTCCACCAGATCATGAGCTCTGGAACTGCTACCTTTTCGTGGATGCATCCCCAGAAGTAAACACAAAGTCTAGGATGCAAGAATACACAGTACATATGAAATTAATGAATAGATCAACAGTGAGCTATATTGTGTAAGTACAGGTGAGGGTTTACAGATAGATATGTGTCTACTCATAGTCCCTCGAGGGTGTACCCCATTCACATCCTGGCCTTTCTTCCTCCCTATATAAAATCAAAGCAAATAAGGATGATGAACACCAAACTCAAGAGGTTAGTGTTTAATCTCAGAGGCAAAGACGAGGGTCAGGCATGAAGTAAGAACATATATATGGATGGTGGCCTATTTGCTCAATGTTCTAGTCTTTTTTTTTTTTTTATGGTTTTTTGAGACAGGGTTTCTCTGTGTAGCTTTGCACATTTCCTGGAACTCACTCTGTAGACCAGGCTGGCCTTGAACTTACAGAGATCCACATGGCTCTGCCTCCCAGTACTGGGATTAAAAGCGTGCGCCACCACCACCTGGCTCAATGTTCTAGTCTTTAAGCTAGAGTTTATGAGGCTTAACTTGTTAGTGGTTGATTCATAGCATATACACACTGCATAGGACATATATGAAATGATCTTTTTCTTTTACTTCATTTCAAAATCTTACTTCTGTGTCACATTCCACAGGTACCTCAGCATCTTTTTTTTTTTTTTCCCCAAATGTAAGAGCCAGGAGCAGTAGAATGAAGCATAACGGTAATGTGATTGGTCCTTTACCAGGGGTAAGGAGATGGATGCCCACCTCTAGGCCTGACCCTTTCAGCATCATTAAAAGAGGGGTTTCCATTACAGCCATGGTGGTCATGATGACCCTGCAGCCTGCTAGTGCAATGCCCTTTGCTTAAAAACACATTCTTAATATCTCAATATTGTGTACCCCCCTCAAAAAAAAAAAAAAAAAGAAAAGAAAAGAAAAATCTATGTAAGGCAGCATAAGGGAGCTGAGGCTCAGAACTGGTGTTCTTGCCAATTCAGTACAGTCTCTTTAGTGCCCACTCTTACTCAGCACTCACTGCGCTGGGCATCAAGGGCATTCAGCAACAACCAAACCTAATATGCCGCTGCTGATCCCAAGGTTCTTACTTTCTCGTGTGAAGAGCCAGACATGTTATCAATGACATGGGAGCAGCTGGAGCGGGGTGGGGGACCTTAACTTTAAGTTGTGGGTAGAGGAGAGGTGGTGAACTAAAAAGACCTTCCCATGGAAGAGAGGAAGGGACAGTTCCTGGAAAGGAGCTAGGACCAAGATATGAATACAGATTTACTGTGACCCGGTAAATAATCTTACCTTCTAGACTGCCCCAAGGATCGATCAATCTCTCTCTCTCTCTCTCTCTCTCTCTCTCTCTCTCTCTCTCTCTCTCTCTCTCTGTGTGTGTGTGTGTGTGTGTGTGTGTGTGTGTGTGTGTGTGTGTGTTTTCAAGAAAGTTGCCATCAGGATGGCACACCAGTAGTTTTGAGAAGTTCACTAATGTACTCATTAACCCTTATTTGTGGGCCCCTAGGTAGCTGGAACTTAGGATATGTGGGTTATGTTTGTATTTTTAATTTTAAAAATGTACGTATATGGGTGTGTTGCCTTCACATATGTCTGTGCTCAGCATGCATGCCTAGTTCCTATGGAGGCCAGAAGAGGGCATTGGATGCTCTGGAACTAGAGTTACAGATGGTTGTGAGCTGACATGTGGGTGCTGGGAATTGAACCCAGGTCCTCTGGAAGACTAGCTACTGCTCTTAATCACTGAGCCATCTTTCCAGCCCCAATTCAGGTTATAATTTTTAAAAATATATCTACAGCTAAGTGTGTAAATTCCTGTTATCCTAGCACTCAAGAAGCAGAAGCAGGCCGGGTGGTGGTGGCACACGCCTTTAATCCCAGCACTCAGGAGGCAGAGGCAGGTGGATCTCTGTGAGTTTGAGGCCAGCCTGGTCTACAGAGTGAGATCCAGGAAAGGCGCAAAGCTACACAGAAAAACCCTGTCTCAAAAAACCAAAAATAAATAAATAAATAAATAAAAGAAGCAGAGGCAGAGAGATTGCTAAGAGTTCTACATTTGTCTCGACTATAGCGTGATACCCTGTCTCAAAACAGATAAACAAGCAAACAAAAGAAAACTTTCTCTGTGGGAGTTAATTAGGTTTGACTTGGATCAAGCTTAAGAAATCATGTTACATCTTTCAAGGACTTGAAAACTATTAAAGTAAAGAGGGAAAAGTACTTTGGAACCACTGAAAAATAAAAATAAAACAACTCAAAAGTTAATTTGTTTTTCAGTTAAGATATTTGAAACAACAACACTCCAGATACTGGACATTGTCTAATAACAACATAGGGTTTCCTATGGCTATCGAACAAAGCCTTCCCTGTGGTCTTCCTTACCCCAAACTCCTCCATAGGGCTAAGTATTCCTGTTTCTACGTGTCTTTCACAGAACCATGGAAATAGCCCTGCCAGGTGGGGACCTGTGCTGTTTCTTCAATAGCCTAGGCAGAACCCAGCTTTTGGGTTACTCACTTGGCTGGGGGTGGGTTAGAATTGATCTGGATTCCCAGTCCTTCCAGAGAGAAGGCAGCCTCTTGCAATTCCTTGTTTCTCCTTCCCAACAGCTGATTTTTCCATGTTTTTTCCGGGTCTCTCCCACTTTCATTCTTGGTACCAATCCTGCTGACAGAGGTGGTAATTAGGTGTGATTTAAGTGCAGCATAATTTGTCCAAGGCAATGCAATGCCAGCGTAAAATCAAGGGAGTTTGGTCAAGAGGAAATTGTATTTCAGAAGAGAAGAGGCAAGGGGAACAGGTGGCACCAGGCCATCTGCTTCAGAAGGGCTAATTAGGAGTCTGGTTTTGCTGAGAACATTTTTAGAAAAGGCATTTGCAAGGGTTGCTGAAAAGTAGCATCAGTTCTGAGAAGGAAGTAAGAAGAGATGCACAGGCTGAGCAGGCAGGGTGCTCCAGCTGCATCCAGGGCCAGCTCAACCTCACTGAGAAGTCCCTGAAAAGATGCAGCCAGAAGGAAATCCTGGAAGTAGGAAGTAGCCAGCAAGCAGACTGGGTGACCTCAAGTCTGGCGTATTGACACCCTGCCCCACTAATATTCTGCAGTGCTGTGTATCTCCAGGCAGCAGAAGAATTAAAGACAAGAATTAAGGAGCAAGATGTTTTGAGAAAGTGAAGGCTTTGTCTTCTCAATATCTAGTCTGTGACCACTAGGCAAATTCTTACCATCTGTACCCTGCCAAGAAGGAGGGATAAGTACTCAGGGAGAAAGAAACAGGTTTTAACGAACAGGAGGGAGGAAAGGCAAACAGAAAGTCCATGGAAGTGCATAGAAGGTATCATTTCTGAGCACGCATCATGAATTTGGGTCAGTGAAAATGGCTTCCTATGAATATGCCACTTCAAATATATTTGTGCTGTATGACTTTCCATAAACACTACTCACTTATAACTTAATGTTCCAGCTTTAATAGTTTTTGTAATGTGAACTAAATTAGTCAATTCATCGAATATTTGCCCGCATCTATTATAATCACTGTAATTACCTTCATCTGTCTACTAAAGGACAATTTCTACTTTGTGTTATTATCTTTACACTGAAATAGCACCACAGAAATTAGAAATTATATTTAGACAAATTAGTTCCCTCCCACAATTTCAGTTTCTCATATGAAAAGTTCAGTGACAGATTCCAAGTTGGCTTAGAGATTTTATATTTAACTCATAATCTGGTATGAAATGTTTAGTGCATAATAGTCAAAAGAATATAATTTCATAAATTCAGACTTCATTAATGTGGAATTTACCATGTTTATATTTGCTCTATCTAGAAAAACTAAGTTTTCTAGAAAATTATTATTATAAATTGAAATGTACCAAGAAGCTTCCTAATGCTGTCTTCAAAACCAAAGATTTCCAAATGCATATCTAATTCTGTAAGTTGTGTACTGTTGCAAGAGCTCTCCTTAGCTTGTGGAAAGAAAGAGGAGGAGGAAGAGGAGAGAGAGAAGTGGCTGCCACTGTTCTTTTCCATTGCTGGAATAAAATACTCTGACCAAAAGCAACTTAGGGGAAGAGAGGGTTTCTTTCAGCTTACAGGTCACGAAATATCGCTGAAAGAAATCAGGGCATGTATGTAGCACATATGAACTCACAGAGACTGGGACAGCATGCACAAGATCTACAGGGGTTCAAAACAGACAAATTCCCAATGGACACAAAGTCCCACCCCTAACCAAGAAACTGGTTGTAATTGATACCAGCTGAGAAAGGGAGCATTAGTTTCCTCGAATGATGTATTTCTATCAACTACATTCCAGGGGAGGCCCTGTGTCCAGGAGTAGTCAGCCTTTACAAATGGATTTTATGGATTTGGAGGTTTTGTGTGTGTGTACATGTTTTTTTGTTTTGAGGGTTTTGGTTTTTTTTTATATTTTTTGTCTTATTGGTTTTTTTTTTTTCCTTAAGTTTGTTTTGGTTTTTGGTTTTTGGTTTTCCTTTCTTTTGAGAAAGAGAGAGGGTGGGTAGGGAGGTGGGTAGGATCTGTAAACAATTTGGAGAGGGAAAAGAATATGATAAAAATATATCACATGAAAAAAATTTTAATAAAAATTTAAGTTACAACCAAAAAAAAAAAAACACATCAGGCAGTAACTCAAACAGGAACTTTAAGCAGAATCCATGGAGAACTGCTACTTGCTGGACCAATTCCATGCTGATGCTTAGTCGTCTTTTTTATATAGCCCTTGACTACCTGCCTAGGTATAGTGCTACCTACAGTGGGCTGGGCCTTCTCACATTAATTAGCAATCAAGACCATCCCTCACAGACCAATCTGACAATCCAAGGCCAATCTGAGCATCTTCTCAGGTGACTCTCGGCGGTATCAAATTGACAGTTGAAGCTGACTAGGACCGGAACTAAAATACTAGTGTCATTCTATCATATACATCTGGCAAGATGTGCATACCACAACCAATGTTCTTTTCCCTTCCCTGGGGTGATATTTTGTTTGTGTGCTAACAAATAAAGCTTGCCTGGAGATTGGAGGGCAGAGCAAGTCACTAGTTAACCATAGAGGCCAGGCAGTGGAAGCACACACCTTTAATCCTCGCACTTGGGAGGAGGAAACAGGAAGTGATATGGCTGGGCAGAGAGAGGAAGTGATAAGGTAGGGTGGAGACAGGAGCGTGGCTCCCTTTCATGCTGAGGAGTTGGCAAGATAAGAGGTGGCTGTGGCCTGTTCCTTTGTTTCTCTAATCTTTCAGCTTTCACCCTCATATCTGACTCCAGGTTTTTATTGGTAAGACTAATTAGAATTTGTGCTACATCTATCTTGAAGATATCCTTATCGAGAAGTTACAAGGGAAACCTATTCAATGAAAATGTACAGTGATATCCTACATGGTATTTGCCTGTATAGACTTCTCAGAAGGTAGCCCAAGGGAAAAGGAAGAGTGTGTGGGAGAATTCAAGGGCCAAGTCCCATCCAAATCCACTCAACAAGTACTTAACCCTTACTGAGATTAAAATAAAAAGATCCAGGTCACTTCTAACAAGAAACTCAACTCCTGAGGCAAGACCACCTTGCCATGTAAAGATCCCATCTCATTGATTTCTGACATCATTCACAAAAGCAGGGAAAGAAATGCCTATATCCCCACTTAGTCCACTTCTGTCCTGCCTTGAGCAAGTTATCAGAAGAAAAATCTCATTATGCCTCCCTCAAACAAACCTGAGGCCAGGAGAGAGGGAAAATGTCCCTTGTGGGGTAAGACTGTCAAGGGGTGATGATGATCCCTGAGTGCCTACTTGAAACAGTAGGCTAGTTCTAGTCCAGTCAGTGTCTAATTTAATTGGAATTTATATGTAGTAGTATTTCTCTAGACTAAGAATCAAAGAGAAGTGATTCTTATGAAGGTCAAGCCATGGAGTCCTTGGAAAGATGCACAGGAAGAAGAGCCTCAGCACTTCTGACTAGACCAGAGTGAGGAAGAGGGGTGGCCACACTGTTAGCACAGCTCAGAGAGATAAGGAGATCTCCAAACTGCCATGAAAGCCAGGTGCTTCTTAATTTGCTAAGCTTAAGGTCAGAACACCCTCCTCAACACTGTGTCTGACTTGTGAGGTCGAGGCATGAACAATGAATGGGTTTGCTCATATACGTCCATTCCAGCTCCCGCTTCACGATGTTTATGAAATGCTCACTCATTAGACATAATGAGAAGTCAATGCTTGAGTGTGTGTGTGTGTGTGTGTGTTTTATAGGTAAGCATGTTTGCATGTGTTGCAGGCACATATGTGTAGGTGAGTATGGGAGCTGAAGGTTGACACTAACTGTCTCCTCAATTGCCTTCTAACTTTATTTACCGAGGCAGGGCCTCTCACTGATTCCTAAGCTCATCCATCCAAGACCCAGGGATCCTCTGTCTGCAGTCCCAAGCACTGATATTACAGGTAGGCTGTCACACCCACCCATTTTTTTATGTGAATTCTGGGGATCTGAACTCCAGTCGTCACACTTATGTAGCAAGTGCACTATCCACTGAGCAACCCTCAGCTTCCAATGTTCCTTTAAGCCATGAACTGTATAAACCTAACAGTGGCACTATTTACCTACTACCATCTTCGAAAGAACCAAATCCAATTTTAAAAAGTTTGTTAGACAAAAATTGAAACTCGATGCACTAAAACAATTACTTCCCATATTCCAACCTCAAAATAGATTGTTTTCAGTTCATTCTGAGTGGTTTAGAGAGATTGCTCACAAACAATCTGGCCCTACCAGGAGACATCCTGGTGGCTACCCAGAGACAGCCTGGTGGCTCCTCTTCTGTTCCGTAGAGCAATTAGCATGCCTCTTGGAAAAAACGCAAGCAACACCATGGGGCCATGAGTAATCAAGGAGTCCGTTTTCATTTCCAGAGAATTAAAGGCAGAAACCCAGGGGCTTGAGCAGAAACTAGAAAACAGCAGAGGAGATCTTGATTGTGTTTTGAAAATTCCAATTTCATTTTGAGCACAGAATGTGCCCCAGAGCAAAGCAACCTATGGTAACTGTCCTTAATTACCTCTTTCCTGGGTAGCTTCTAACATTAGCAATCTGGAGGCCAGCTCCATAAACCTGGCTGGAAATCACTCAAAGTCATTCTCCAATCATTTATTTGAGAGGTTGGCAGAGGTTATACTGTGTAATGAGACTCCCTTAAATAACTATTCATCAGAATGGGGTTCTTAACACTGAAATCCCCCCAGGACCAATGGGATTTCAGAGTCAGTCATGGCCCAAATATCTTGTTTCCCTTGTGGTTCCCACGACCTGGATCTCCTCTGTTCCATTTACCTAGATGGAGTACTGTTGCTGTCCTCTATGCTCTAAGACAGGCAGACATAAGATAGCCTGCCTTACTATTTCCAGCACTGTGAGCGTATTGGCCAGAATCTGTGTCCTGATTTGTAGCCTGAAAAACTGGGGAGTCGTGAGGCCTGAACCTGCCAGCCTTTGCCCTCTGTGCATTCCTGGGCTCTGTCCAGCCACATCAGGTGTATTACAGTGTTGGGGGCAGGGAAAGAAACACACAGAGATGTGAGGCAGAGAACAGAGAGAAGAGTGAGCTAACTTATCCTGGACAGTAGAATTTTTCTGAATGTAGGGTCCTGGCCCCTGTTTTGGGTAGCTGTTGCCTTGTTTGCTGACCTTGACCAGATGTCCTCCCTATGCTGATTCCCTGCCGGTTTCCTTCCTCCTGAATGCTCACCAGTGGTTCCTTGTCTGTGTATCCTGCGTATTGGGCGTTAACAGCTAGGATGCAAGAATCTGTAGCAAACTTCTGTCCTCCGAGGTTCCTCCATTGTGCTGTAAGCCTGTATTTAAGGTTTCCTCCCTCTTTCAATAAACGGCATTCAGCATTCCGCTGAGGTGAATGACCCACTATTTCTTGTCTCTTTTTTGATCCACAGCCCCTCGCTCGGACATGGTGAACGGGTGGTGGTAGCTCGGGTGTTACCGCAACATATGAACTCTAAAGATTTTCTCAAACACAGAGAAAATGGGGTAGGAGGCTTTCATCTAGAGAGGGGGAGAAGAGACAAAGACCACTGAGGAAAACTGAAAAAAGCCATAGGGAAACATTAATATCTACTCAAAATATACATATAATACATACAAATATATGTGTAGAGCGTATATAAATAATCTGGACTGATAGCCTCCTTCCCTAAGAGCCACAGACTATCTAACAGAAACCCAGTGGCTACTGACCTTGGGTGCCTCCCAGAACCTGAAAGTAGGATGCTATTACTGAAGACTTTAGAAACTTTATTACTTTATAAACAAGACTGGGTAGAATCAAGCTGGAACTGACCTGGAAGCCTTCTTCCTGAGGACTCTCTCTCCTAGCACATTAAGGTGCTACCCAAGCTGCCAACAGAGAAGAACAATCACTAATCTTACCCAGCTATAAAGCCTATCCATCACAGAAATGACTCGCATGGCAAGACATCCCCCCAGGATGCAATAGTGGCATTTATATATTGGGGGTACTAACAGCCACCTAGTCAGACTTAAGGCCTAGTCAATAGGGAATTAATGCCTGGTACTACAAACCTAGCCAAATATCTGTGACTAGTAAAGTCATGGACCCTAGAGGAGAATCTGCTACTGCTACTTTCCTAAACCGGTTAGTTTCTAACCGCATCCTGAATACCTAGCCTTACATCCACATGCAAAGGCAGCTCTCGCCTCTCATCCAAGCAGCTTCTTTTTGCAGCAGATGGAAATCATCATAGGAATCCACAACTCGTCAAAGTGCAGAAAGCAGCTGACCATAGGGTGTCCAACCCTAGCTAGTACATCTACAATACAACCCTATGCCTAAGGCTCAGTGAACATCCGGAAAGACTGTCAGAGCCAAAGGACCAGGATGGCCACTGTGAGATAGTGTCTGGGATGCAAAAGCTACACCCAGGAAATCTTAACAACACGGTCACCTAAGTAAGATCTGCACAGTGACAACAGCTGACATCCCAACATGAATGAGAGAACTCTCCCTAGGCCTCACCCCTATATGAAGAGCTATAGGCAATGAATGGCTGCTAAAAGAGGGAGAATCAGTCTTCTCCAGGGATGAGCCCCAGATACGTTATCCATTCCCAAGCCCTAAATACATATACATATAAGCAACATTCAATGTTCTTAGCAGGTTATGGTTGTGTGTGTGTATGTATATACATACACATACATACAAACATGTAACAATAATAATTAAAGTAAGGGTCATGAATTTGAAGGGAAATGGGAGGAGTTGGATGAGGGAGAGGGTGGGGTGGAAATTATTCATGTATGAAATTCTCACAAAATATATTTTTAAAAAAGCTAAAAACCAAAAACATCATTTTGGGATCAAGTTCACCAGTGGGGGAGAAAATCAAGACACTGTGTGCTGACAACAAATTTGGCAAAAGACAAGCATGGAATTCACCTTGAGGGAAGCTAGTGCCCTCCTCCAGCAGATGGGGCATGATGAACACCTGCAGGCAGACGTCTAAGTGATGTCCATTCAGGCATCTCCCAGCCAGTAAGTCCAGAGGCCAGACAGGTAATTTTGCTGCTGCAAATGTTTGCACGTCAGACTTCTGACAAACAGGATAATGCCCTGTAGAAGGCTGGGCCAATTCACTATCGTAGTAATGAAAGCCACTTGACCTGTCTCTGGGACCTCCCTCCATCCAGCAGCCCCAGCCCCGGCCCGTCAGTGATAGCTCAGGCAGGCGGGAGGCTGTTACCGAAGGGCAGCGGAGCCTCTCATCCTGATTTACTGAAGCCACATTTCACACTGGTAAGCAGCAACGGCAGCAAGAATAACAGAGACAAGGAGATGGATTCTCTTTCTATAAATAAACAGAAAACTGCTGTGGGACGCCAAAGTCATAAAGATGCAGCAGAGACACCAGGCTCCCCTCCACTCACCAAGAAAGCCTCCGCGTTATGTAAGAATTATTCGGCACTTATTCAGAAGACCTTTTAATGTCAAGGATCTCTGAAATTAGATTTAATGTTCACACTGGAATGACTGCGGAGGACTGGTCTAGAGCACGGAAGAAGAGGAACTTTCTAGTCCCTCTTAGTTTTCCTAACGGTTTTTCAGGCCCAGCCTATCAATGCTGTGTTTGAAATGTAACACAGTCAGTCCCCTGGAGTGCCAGTCTGGCCTGCCCACATCAGGTTTGTCTCATTCCATCTTTAGTTTTAAATCTGATCCCAAAAAGTCTGAATTTGATCAAGTGACTTTCCTTTTATGATGGACCAGGCCATTGGTGAGATTGCTGGTCTGGAGGATAACCTAGAATTGCCATCTTGAACATCACCAGATTTCCCAGCTTAAACTAGCTCTGAGGAGTACCCAGCGGGCCATCCTCCAGTGGCCCCATCCTCCAGCGGCCCCATCCTCCAGCGGCCCCATCCTCCAGCTATTGCTTCTTTCCTTCCTCTTAAATGTTTTATTCTAAAATCTCCTATGGGCAAACCTCTATCAGGTGTCTATGGAGAAACAGAACAAAAGGGCTATGTAAATAAAGAGGTTTACAGTAAGGAAGTGGTTTGCTTAAACCGGAGGTTTAGTTCCAAGATCTATTGGTAGCAAGCTGGTCATCCAGGAGAGTGGGCGGTGTAAGTTCCAGGAAACAAACAAACAAACAAAACCCAGTGGAAGGGCTGGTGGGATGGCTCCGCAGGTGAAGGTGTTTGACACCAAGCCTGATGACCTGAGTTTGATTCACTCAGGGCATTTGGGGGTGGGGCGGGGGGAGCTCTTCCTGGAGGAGAGACAGCTTTTTTTGTCCTGTCCTTCTTGTCCAAGTCTTTGCCTGACTAGATGAGGTCTGTTCACACTGGGGAGGGTAACATAAAAATATTCTTCCAGACACAAGAAGAAGAGTGTTTGACCAAATATCAGGGCACCTTGGAGCCCAGTCAAGTTACCCCTGAAATTACTCATCACGAAATCATCACACACTGTTATTTTTGTTCTTATATAGAAACCTGCCTTTGTCTGTTTATGACACTACAGCAATGAATCATAAATTGGATAAGTCAAAAGCAGAAATTTATTCCTGATGATTCTGGAAGCTGGGGATACTCTCCTGAATTTAGCTCTTCAAAGAAAAAAAATCGTATTTCTTAAAATTTTATTCTGGGGCTCACTGATTTCTAGCCTGACTGAGAAACTGTGGTCCCCAGGTTCAGGGAGAAGCTCTGTTAAAAAAAGAACAGGCTGAGAGGGATGGAGGGGGACACCCAAGCCCCCCTCTAGCTCTGTGCTTGTGAACAGGCATGCACACTCCACCCCATACATCCACTCATACAAACAAACAACAAATAAATCAGAAAAAGCAGTGAACTGATTAGCAGTGTTCATCTCCTTGCAAACAATACAGCCAGCTGCCTCATGGCCCTGACACCATGGCTTGTCACCGAGGTATACTGCACCATCAAAACCTGAGCCAAATTACCCTTCCTCCTTTAAGTTGTCTCATGAGGTATTCAGTCACAGAGAAAATAAACTAAGATACTGTTACAAATGAATCCTTCCATTTCCATTTCTGAATGCTTCCTTGTTACAGACAAGGCAAGCTTTGATAGCTGTGCATGTTATCTCATTCCTGCTACACTGTAAAATTGCCATACCAACTTTGTTAGGTCTTTAAATAGCCAAGAGTAGAGTTCTGGAGTCTTGGAAGGTTATAAAAAGCATACCACACATGAAAAGAAGTAATTTTAATACTAGTCATTTCTTTTCTTGATTTATTTCATTCATGAAAAATCCCAATACTGTGCTGTCTAAAGACGGTAGAAGCAATCAGTTTATAATTCCAGATTTTAACATAAGTAAATTTAGGTTTTGACATTCAATATTTGCTGGTTGGTTGAGGTAATGGTCCTTATCATAACTAGGTTACTTCTTTCTGGTTTTGCTTGTTAGTTTTTATGAAACAGAGTTTCATGTAGGCCAAGCTGGCTTCAAACTTGCTATGTAGCTTAGGATGACCCCAGATTCCTGTGTCCTTCTGTTGCTGCCCTCCCAGGGTCTGGGATTGCATGCATGTGCCACCACACCCAGATCTTTATTTCACTTCTACATTGCTTATCTTTCTTTTATAAAATGCCCTTTCAAAATCTAATACAACCATATGACTTTTAATTTCTTAACTCAATGGTGTTAGACTGATCAGTAGCCAATGAGCACCCATTCTTACATACATAATATAAATATTACTAGGTCACATTGGACTGTTCCTCTAAACCTTCACAGGATCCTATTTTCAGTTTGTTCAACTTTGTACCAATATTTATGAGTTATATTAGTTTATAATTTATTTTTTTCAAGTATACTCCCCTTATCATATTTGAACGTTAAGGTTAAATTAGGTTCATGAAGTGAATTTGACTGTGATCTCTGATTTTTCTATGGTTAAGTGATTTATCCAAATTGTACCCTGCAGAGCATGCAGCCAAGGATAGCTGTGAATGTGTCCCAACACAAAATTGTAAACTTGCTTAAAATATAAGGTTTGTTTTTTGCACTTTTTATTTTTGTGATTCAGTGACATGGTCCTGGTGTATAAATTTTGTAGATGATAACATTGTGTTTCAGTGGTTGGGCACACCTGGGTCTCTTTATGACTGCCTGTCTTTAAATGCTAGACCTCCTTGGTCCTGAGACCCATGAGAGCCTTTCTCTATCCTCTGGTCCCCTCATTTCTGGCCCCAGGATGCTACTTAGTCTTTCAGGATCTACAGGGGGATGTTCTACATTTAAGATAGTTTCTTCTCCATTTTATCTTCTTGGGCTTGTTCCTTTGCTGCTGGTTTTGATTCCCTTTTAAATATTTTGGTGAGATGATAAATGTGAAGAATAATCTAGAAGAGTATATACTTTTAAGCCACTTTCTCTCCTTGACACAAGAATATCCTGGATGGTCACAAGATTCTTGCATATTTTCTGTAAATTTTGGTTCATTATCATCTAGCTTCCAGGTGAGTAGTCTGATGCAAATCCTCTTCCATGAAACTAATAACTTGTTTTCTTTTCTAAACACTTATGAGATGGCCTCTTAGTTCTTAAGAGTTCATGAAGTTTTACCAGAGTATGCCAAGTGTCACTTTGTCCCTCAGTGTGATCTGGGACCGAGCTAGTCTCTTCAGCACTGACAAACATCTTCCGACAGGTCTCCTTGTGTATGTTTTCACCGATTCTTACTCGCCCTGTCCCTTTTATCCTTCCATAAATCCTCCCATTTGTGGGTTAAGTCTCAGTTCGCGTTCTCACTCTTGATTTCTGTCTCTTTGTGATTTTGTCCAATGCTTTGATCTTCCAGGCTACCAAAATAAGAGTCAGTAGTGACTGTTTACCCCTCCGTTACATCTACTGCCTTGGTAGAAGGAGGCATATGTTTGTTTCTTTCTTTAGGGAGTCTTTTCCATAATGCACTCTGATCTCTTTAGATTTCTTACTACTTTTTGCCCCTTCCCTAGGGTCACTCCATTCCCCTGAGATTGTGTTCCCTTATTCTAACTCATCTCTCTCCCAAGCTTCATGTTGTCTGTGTCTGCTCAATGAGGTCAGCTGGTTGATGGTTGGTGAAGGGGAGTTTCTTCTTCCTAGG
This sequence comes from Onychomys torridus, assembly GCF_903995425.1. Classification (NCBI taxonomy): domain Eukaryota; kingdom Metazoa; phylum Chordata; class Mammalia; order Rodentia; family Cricetidae; genus Onychomys; species Onychomys torridus. The sequence continues at coordinate 46,506,593 of NC_050449.1, forward strand.
GGTGGTAGTACAAAAGCAGAAAGAGTCTATGGCCTATAAGGACCACAGGAGGAAAGTTCTGGGGGCTCAGCTTCCTAAGAGATAGGCCCATGCTCTATCTCTCCTCTGGTTCTTTTTTGGCCCCTTGGGTATCTGGGGTCTAGTAGTGTCCATCTGAAACTATCCTTCTCTCCTAGACCAAGTCATCTATGGGATCAACCCTTTACATTCCCCAAAGAGCTCTACCAGCTTTCCCCACCCTCTTACCAAATTGGTATCTAATTCTAGTATAAAATTCCTGCCAACCTTCTTGCCTACAGAGCCTCCAGCCACCCGAGCCCAGCACTCACCAGCTCCAGATGCCATTTATCCTGAGAAACACAGATGCCTTGGAACTTTGGGTGTGAGAAAATGAACTTGCTGGTTAATAAAACACAAAAACCAACACACACACACACACACACACACACACACACACACACACACACATTCACACACACTAAAAACCTGCCTTGGGTGTCCCTCTCTCCCTTTAGCCTCCTTCCAGCAAGAAAAATCACATAGATGTCTACAACACAGCCCTGCTGCTGGGTGGAATAGGGAAAGGAGAGTATCCAATTTAAGAAACACTTCAGATGCCATTTCTCTTCATTTCTGCCAGGCCTGCCCAAGTTCTATGGGGATCTCAGCATGTGAGTCAATTCTCATGTTTATCACTGTGTTCATTAAATACAGGAAACCAGGAGGCAAGGGCAGATCTGGAAGAGAGGAGAGAGTTCCTTCCACAGCGTCTTACGTGTCCTCATGTAATCACACTGTAAAACCAAGAACACCCAACATCACACAGCAGTCATCCTCATGTGAATACTGAGTCAACAACAAAGATGAGCATCCCTATTCAGGCCCTAACAAAGCCAAACAGTTCACAGCAAATTCCGCTCTGAGGGTCCTAATGACCATTTAGCATCTGTGTTTCCCTTTTACCAATGACTGCAGTACATTTGTGCAGCTTCTCACTGCCCCCGAATCTCAGCATGACTCATTTCCAATCCAGCACTTGAGGGCACTACAGTCTCCTAAAAGGTCTTTGAGAAGCATCCATAGACAAGCTGAAATGAATAAGCACAAGAAAGGCCAATTCTAGGCACAGGCTATGACAAGAGGAATAAGTTCTAGGTAGGATCCTACCCAGGTTTCCTGACCTGAAGGCAGAGGGCCTGCTGCCTACCTTATGGACCTATTGGACAGCTAAAGGACTGGTGCATAAGGAGCCATACTAGAAGGAAACACTGGTGTTGCTGTCATCTGTACCTCCAAAGGCTTGCAGGGACCTCTGTTTCAGCCTTGGCTCTTGCTCCTTTCAAGCCTGGCAAGTTTCAGAAAACACATTTCTTCACACCCCCATCTATTTTTATAGTTCCCATTAGCAACAAGAGGCATCAGGGTGATTAAAGCAGTGTTACTATTAACAGTGTCTCATTGACTTATGATGATACAAACAGAAGAAAATCTTATGGGTGTGCTTAGTGGGATGCATTAACTGAGCAATAAAGGGTATGACTGCATTCATAAGTAATAAACTTAAATCAATCTTGACTCCTAAAAAATAGATAAGAATTAAAGATCTTAATGGATCCAAATAAGAAAGCGAGTGGGTTTTTGCTCATTTTTCTTTTCTGCCTTGGGTTGCTTATTCATTTATTTTTCCTAACAAAGGCCTTCTCTCCAGTTCTTCTAGCAGAGAACTGACAAGATTTGTCCTGACCACAACACTTATCGGTTGACTGATGGATCTCCCACTAATAACAGAAAAGAATCTTGGCTCCAAAAGGCAAAAGGTAAATGAGAAACTCTGGAACCAACATTAACCCTACAAAGTGGCAATCAAGGATCTGGTTATGAGACAAGCTTCCTTCCAGAATCAAGGATTGCTGTGTTCTAGCCACATTCCTCCACTTGAACACTTGAGCTACTCAAAGAATTTTTTTCCAACCTCTGGCAACTTCTATCTTCTTGGCTTTGTAAGGTGGATGCTTTGAAACTCATCCTTGAGGATCACATCAGGTAAAGTAATTCATTCATAAAGTACCTATCCCAAGTGAGGAGCTATAGGCTAAGTTGGTAAGGTGCTTGCCTAGTGTGGTAGCTTGAATGTAATTGGCCCCCATAATCTCATGGGAAGTGGCACTATTAGGAGGTAAGGCTTTGTTAGAGTGGGTATGGCCTTGTTGGAGGAAGTGTGTCACTGTGGGGGCAGGCTTTGAGGTTTCCTATGCTCAGGACACTGGCCAGTGTCTCAGCTATATTCCTGTTACCTGCAAGATGTAAGACTCTCAACTGCTTCTCCAGCATCATGTTTGCCTGCACACCACCATGCTTCCTGCCATGATGATAATGGACTTAACTTCTGAACTGTAAGTTGCCATCCCAATTAAATGTTTTCCTTTATAAGAGTTGCTGTGGTCGTGATGTCTCTTCACAGCAATAGTAACCAAACTACGACACCTTGCATGCATGAAATCTTGTTTTCTGTCACCAGCATCACATAAGACTGGGCATGATGGTACACACCTGTAATCCTAATACTTGGAGGTGGAGGCAGGAAGATCAGAAGTTAAAGATCATCCTAAACTACACAGAAATTTTGTGGCCAGACTGAGATATGTAAGACCCTGTCTTACAAAACCAATGAATGGAGAATAGAGGCAGGATGACTGGAGAGATGGCTCAGGGGTAAGGAGAGCATACTGCTGTTGCAGAGGACCCAAGTTCCTAGCACCCACATTAGGCAGCTCACATCCACCTGTGAGCTCTAATACCAGGAAATCTGATGCCCTCTTCTGGCCTCTGCAAGAACCTGCACTCAGATGCACATACCCACATATAGACACACAGATATACATATAATTAAAAGTAAAGTTTAAATGAAACAAGACAATATGCAACTATCCCAATACCCAGTGAAAGTAAGTACACAGGAATTTGATACCATTTTTTTTTTATAATAAAACTCCATTTCTATCCCAAAAGGCCTATATTGTTTCAAATAAAATAAAATGCTGACCTAACCAGTTATAAGTCTGGACTTATACTTTGACTAAGACTGGTGATCCCCAAACCTACCTACTCATCAGAATGTTCTGGTCAATTTAAAATGCATATGCTTCCTCCCTGTTAAATCAGACTATCTTGCAGGATGAGGTCATGGCAAGAAACCGTGTTTGTTAAAAGAATCCCAGGTGGCCATTGGTTCGGACAATCAAAGCTATACAAAATCTAATCCCCTTACATAAGAGCAAGAGATAAATTTTTCTCAGCATCATTTTGAATCATGCCTCTAAGTTCTCCTTTTAAAAAAATAATAAGGGAATGCTTCACAAGTATAGCTAACTAAAATAAATATAAAAACTGTAAAGAAATAATATCATGGAAGAAAGAGCCCCTTGGAAGCCAGCAAAGTTGCACATTTTCATAATGAGCAATGTGTGGTTAGAAAAAGGAACCAAACCATCCTTTCATTTTGAGGTTACCATTGGTTAAAATTCAGTAAACGATCCCGAGGGCCAATGCAAACTGTTTCCTCCTGAGATGATTCCAGAAAAGTAGTGTACACATGGCACATGAGTTTGTGAAACAACCCAAGAAAGAGTAGCAGATGGGAACTGCAAAGGACTGCAAGTTCCCCTTATCTTCGCCCTTAAGGTCAGTCTTCTCCAGTGAAGGCTGCCTGCCTGACAGCTCAAGGCAAAAACTCAAGTACCCTTGACACCCCTTTCCCCCCTCGCCTCCCTCACCACTGCAGTGACAAATGCATCCTGTCAATTTAGTCTTCTAGCCATCTTTCCAATTGTCTCAGACACCTGACTTCCACTGGCCCAAGAGAGACTCATTTTCCCATCCTAGTTTTTCCAGTGACTGGCTGAGACAGGGCCCTGGATGAGATTAAGGTTTTATTAAAGAAAAGTGCAAGAATTTAGGGATGTTGAAGCTGGACATTACACAGAGGGGACCAACAGACACAAAAGCTGATGGATCCAATGTGAGGCCTCATAAAGAGTGTTCTGAACTGGAGATGCATTTGGGGTTGGGCAAGTCAGATAAAGGAAGTGTTATTACTGTTCTTTGCATTCTGTTGCTGTGATAAAACACTGACCAAAACTAGCCTGGGGAGGAAAGGGTTCATTCCATCCTACACGTTACAATCCATCATCAAGGGAAGCATAGCAGCAGCTGAAGGCAAGAGCTTAGAGGCCAGAACTGAAGCAGGGACTATGGAGGAAAGCTGCTCACCGGCTTGCTTACTGTGGCTTCCTCAGATGCCTTCCTTATATAACCCAGGCCCACACCTTCCCAGGGGTGGCAACACTCACAGTGTGATAGACCTTTCTCCATCAACTAGCAATCAAGAAAATGTCCCTATAAACATGCCCACAGGCCAGTCTGATGGAGACAATTCTTGAGTTGAGGTTCCTTTTTTGCAGCCATGTCAAGTAGACAATCAAGATCAGCCACCACAGCCACCATTCCCAGGGTCATTCCCAGAGGCTCCAAAAGACTTATTAGCAGAATTTTAAAATATACTGTAAAGTATGTAATACAGCAGGTAAGATCTGGGTGAGAATAGCTCTGAATCCCAAAACTGCCATGTTAGACAAAGTATTTAATCTCTCTGGATCTCAGACTCTCCATTGAAAAGGAGACTAGATGTGCCTGCTCTATGGCTGTTCTGAGAATGAGAAATATTCATAAGTGACTAACGCATAGGAATCACTCGATAAATTCTAGATGATACTCATCAATACCTAGATGGGTGTGTATTATAAAGAAAAAACAAACAAACAAAAAACTTCAGTCAAGAGAGTTAGGGTTACATCATCCTCATTTTGACTGTCAATAGATCACAGCTTTCTCTACAGCTTAAAGGTCTAGATATTGTCCACATATTCCTTTAACAACAGGGCCTGACCCCAATGACACCTTGATGGCCAGAGGTCATGAGTAGGATGGCGGGTAAGCATGGAGAGTACAGGAAATGGGGTAGAAAAATACATTAGAAAATGACAAGTGCCTTGAGGTCAGCACACAAATGCTTTCTTTCCCTGCTTTTTTTTCTTAATGAGCAATTCCTGGAGTCGGGTCACAGTGTCCCCACGCACCCAGTGTGAACCAAGTGGGTAAGTGCTTTGAAACGACCTTGTTAGGATCTCAATTAAACATGCTCTGTCCACTTAGTACCTAATGCAGCGATCACAGCAGACAGATACTTAGAAATGACTTTTAAATGAGCATTGGTGGATGACCTCTCTTCTCTCTGTGTAACAGCCATGTGGAAATAAAGATGACTATGGTCACAGCTACAGACAGTAACCTGGTCACAGCACTGTTTGTTCTTCTGAGGCTCCACCCTGGAGCCTTTCCAAAGACACTTGGCTATTAAACTACCAGAAATGTCTGTTTCAATGTGGTTTTACAAAAAGGAAAAAAAAAAAGACAGCTGGGATACATAAAAATGTGAAATAATAAAATGCCTTGGTGTACTTGCCTCTCTCAAAAATGAGGTAGTAGAGTGAGACATGGAGGGAGCAGTTCACATTTGATAATCTTCCCAACAGGGTAAGTATAGACAAGGTATAGGGAAGAGAAGGCTTCCTAACTGGCTTAAGGAATGTTCGACAGCTGTATCAAGTCCCTCAGACATAAAGCCACGATGAAGAGGCTGAGAAAGATGGACAGCCCTCCAGTCTTTCAATATTAAGTCAGCTGTCTTCATATCCCAGGCACTGTTCTGTGTATCAGGTACACAACAGTGGCAGTGGCTGGGGGAGACCAGTATACAATTGCTTCTTGGAGTTCCAAGATCAGTAAAAGAGGCAAGCAGGAGTCACAGCCTGGTGCAATTGTCAGATACTCATTGGCCTCACCTCTATTCCTCAGCATCAACCTTTGTCATAGCATTTTTCCCATACAGTCTCAACTGTTCAATGTGCCTCTTACTTTCTGTCCTGAAGGTTCTTCACAACCTCTGTATGGAACACCAGCAGGATCCACTGGACCTTCATACAGATGCAGTCTGGAAGAATGAGAGAGTTGTCAGGCATAATGTTGGCATTCTGGCCCACCCCTTGGGTACCTGTCCTGTGTCCTGACATAAATCCTCTTTTAAGGGAAAACCCCTCCCTCCCTTCTTTCTCTCCCCTCTTCCTCTCTTCCCCACCATGAGATGTGCATGCCTCTGCTTTCCCTCCCATTCTTCTCTCTCTCTCTCTCTCTCTCTCTCTCTCTCTCTCTCTCTCTCTCTCTCATAATAAACTCTCCTCCATGTGTGACTTTCCAACGTGCTACGCCGCCCCACCTACTGGGGCACCAACCTGCCAAGGCCTTCTGCATGCCGTATCATTACACATGGGACATGGGAAACAGAGATTAGGAGCCAGTGGTTCCTTTTCAGTCTCATAGGCAGACAATTCTGAGATGTGTCTACACAGCTTGTTAATAAAGTGAATTATGATCCCAGAAAGGACAGTGAAGTCTTGAGTCCTAGTACCTATGAAGATATTCTTCATTGGAAATAAAATTTCTGTGGATGATTCAGTTACTAGAAGGTCTTTAGAATGGACCTAATTCAATATGGCTGGCATCCAAAAGGGGGAAAACTAGAGAAAACGTGCATCAAGCGAAGAGGAAGACAGAGATCAGAGTGATGCATCCATATGGTATCAAAAGCCAACGGTTGCCGGCCAACAGCGGTACATGCCTTTAATCCCAGCATTCAGGAGGCAGAGCCAGGCCAATCTCTGTGAGTTCAAGGCCAGCCTGGTCTACAGAGCAAGATCCAGGACAGGCACCAAAACTACACAGAGAAACCCTGTCTGGAAAAAAAAGGGGGGTGGGTGGGTAGGGATTTAGCTCAGTGGTAGAGTGCTTGCCTAGCAAGCCTAAGGCCCTGGGTTCAGTCCTCAGCTCTGGAAAAAGGGGGGGAAAAAGCCAATGGTTAACAGCAAAATACTAGAAGCCAGGCAAGGAGCATGGAGCAGATTCTCCCTCGCAGCCTGTCCTGGTTTGTTTCTTTTACAAACTTAACACAATTTAGAGTCATTTAAGATGAGGAAACCTCAGTGAGAAAATGTCCCCACCACACTTACCTGTGGTACATTTTCTTGATTAATGATTGACGTGGGAGGGATGAGCTTATTTTGAGTGGTGCCATCCCAGTGCAGGTGGTCCTCGCTTCTATAAGAAAGGCTGAGCAACTCATCCAGAGCAAGCCGGTAAGCAGCCCTCCATGAAGGCCTGTGCTCAGTTCCTACCTCAAGACTCCTGCCCTGAGTTCCTGCTCTGACTTCCCTCAGGGATGAACGTGTAAGCTATAAAGTGAAATAAAGCCTTTCCTCCCCAAGCTGCTTTTGGTCATGGTGTTTCATCTTGGTAATAGGAACCTAAGACACCGCCCCTGGATGGAGCGAGCCAGGCCAGTACCTAGGTGCTGGACTTCCAGAACTGTGAGACAACAAATTCCCATTGTTTCAGCTGCCCAGTTCCTAGTGCTTTCTTATGGCAGCCCTGGCAAACGAGCGAGTACTTAGGAGTGTAGTGGATAGCCATCCCAGCATTGGCCTGGAAGTTCCAACCCCCATTGAGTCTTCGGTAATGATCACGCCCACAAGGCGGGGCGGAGGAGGAAGCGGAAGACCAAGGATCGGGAGGAGGTCTCTCTCTTGGTTCCAGGACCCTGGACGCTGGAGGTAGACCGAGTAGAGTTCTCCAGAGAACACCGCCGGACTGCACTATACCTTTGCCAGACCCTGCAACCTACCCCTTCATTTGTAAGTTACCTCACAAAATAAACCTCCCCTTTAACTACGTGGAGTGGCCTTAATAATTTCACCAATACAAGAGGGCTCAGTAGAATTGTGCCACCAAGCACATGCCTATACAGCTTCATCCTGACCCCTGTCCCAGTCTCTCTGAAACCTTTAGTCTCTTTGATCCCCTAACTAGACCCCCTAAGTAAATCTCCAGTACTGAGTCCTTGTCTCAGAGTCTGCTTACTAATGGGAAAACCCAGGCTAAGGCTCCTGGAAGACACTGGCCATTAACCCCAGTCTCTGAGTGAACACATTGGAGGAGTGAGTGACCTCAGACTGTCACATGAGTGATAAATAACACCATCCATTGATATCTCCCACATTGTGTCATTGCCTGCAGCAGCTTACTAGGGAGGGACACAGCTGGAAAGGCTGGGCACGGTTAGACATGGCCTCTGTAGCACAGGCTGTGATCAAGCCTCTCATGACAATCAAGAGTGCTGATGATGTCCTGAGAAACTCAACAGTCCTCACTTGCATGCCTTCCTAAGGCAGGTATTACTCACTGCCACTACCTAGACCAAGTGTAGATTCTCCTTTACTTATGATGGGGTTGTGTCCTAATAAACCCTACACTATGTCACAAATACATTTGACACTTAACCTGAGGGACATCACAGTTTAGCAACACAAGAATGTCTAGTTTGGATCCCTAGAACCAACTTAAAATGTCTACCCTTGGAAGGAAAACGCAGAGGGTCCCTACAACAAGCTTGCTAGCAAGAGTAGCTGTATATGTAATACCTGGGTTTGACTGAGAGGCCCTGTCTCAAATTAGATGGAAGAGCTTTGAAGGATGATTCTTAACATCAACCTCAGGCCTACACACACACACACACACACATGCACACACCACATGCACAAACATGAAAAACGGGGAAAAGCATAAAGCAAACCATGATAAATTGGAGGCCATCCGTATAGGGTAGAGTGGTATTTTTCAGTCCCCTTTCTAGCTGCCTGAAGAAAGTCACATTCCTGTTACCACTCCTGCACCAGACTTCACCCGTCTATCAGCTCCTCCCATGACAAGGGCAACCGACTTGATTAGTACCATTCATGTGCCTGCTGAACATTTTTTCCTAAATAAAGTTTTCCAGAAGAGAAACTCCTTTATATGCTAACAACATTGCAACTAGAAAGCATTAGACTCTCATAACCTTAATGTTTATGGTTTGACTCATACTACATTGTAAACATCTTAATATTACCAAAGGACCTTATTGTAAGGTGGTCCCAGCAGCCCAGGGCTTAGAGAAGTCTTTGCTTTGCACCAAGTAAGAGCTGAGCAAATTAAGAATTTTCTCCTTGTATTTTATATAAAATAGTCCCTAAACAGCCTCCCATCTCCTTTTTTGCCAAGCACCACCACAAGTACAGTAGTAAAAGAGTAATTCAGCAGTTTGCTGGCAAAATGATTTTACATATCCATAATCTATCTCTTTTTTTTTTAGCATGTACTAATTGTACAAAGTAAGGAGTTTTGTTATGACATTTCTATACATGCACATAATGTACTTTGGTCATATTGAACCCCAATATTATTCTTTCTATCCCCCACCCCTTTTAATGTTGCTGTCTGGCATCATCTAAGGGCAGAGAGAATTGGCAAATCCTTCTGCTGTGACCTTGACTCTGATCACGTGGACCACGTAAGCCCCAGTCCACTCTGCCACGTGATCACCAACAGGCATCTGTCCATCTGGCACCCAAGGACATGACAAGGGTGTGGGGAAAGACAATCATCTCTCCATATAGCTTCCCACCTGCGGAGGAGCTATGGTGACCCTCCTATTTTTAGTGTGGAATAATCACATCAGGTGTTAGGTGAAGGGAGGGGGTGGGGTGTGGGACTGGAATGTTCTTTCAGCTCTGCACACAGCCGCTTGCCCTGCCTCTGTGCTTGAGCCAACTTCCACAACACTCTTTATATATATATATATATATATATATATATATATATATATATATTCAAATTTTTTTCATTTTACATGTCAACCCCAGTTCCCCCTCCCTCCCCTTCTCCCAACTCCTCACCTCTCTCCCACTCTACCCGCATCTACTCCTCAGAGTGGGTAAGGCCTCCCATGGTAGTCAACAAAGTCTGGCATACCAAGTTGAAGGAGAGCCTAGCCCCTCCCCATTGCACCAAGTCTGAGCAAGGTATCCCACCACAGGGAACGGGCTCCAAAAAGTCAGTTCATGTACCTGGGATAAGTCCTGGTCCTACTGTCAGGGACCCCACAAACAGATCAAGCCACACAACTGTCACCCATATTCAGTGGTACTGGTCAGCTGTCTTTGTGGGTTTCCCCATCATGATCCTGAGCCCTTCTCCTTCTCCTTCTCCTTCTTCTTCTTCTTCTTCTTCTTCTTCTTCTTCTTCTTCTTCTTCTTCTTCTTCTTCTCCTTCTTCTCCTTCTTCTCCTTCTTCTCCTTCTCCTCCTTCTCCTCCTTCTCCTCCTTCTCCTCCTTCTCCTCCTTCTCCTTCTTCTTCCTTTTTCTTCTTTTGAATGCCAAATGCCGTTTATTGAAGGAGGGAGGAGGTCTTAAATACAGGCTTACAGCACAATGGGAGAACTCCAGAGGGCAGAAGTTTGCTGCTGATGTTTTTGTTTGTTTGTTTGTTTTTGTTTTTGTTTTTGTTTTTTTGGAGCTGAGGATCAAACCCCGGGCCTTGCGCTTGCTAGGCAATGACTCTACCACTGAGCTAAATCCCCAACCCCGCTTCTGATGTTTTACAATCTTGCATCTAAGCCCACAACACTCTTGGTGCTGGTTGCATTTAAGAACTATAAAGAGTGAGAGAGCACAAAATACTAAATACTAAAGTAGTCTAACTCGGTGGTGATTATTTGTTCAGGATTTTGCCTGATAACATACATTGAGGCAAGGTTTCAACAGGATCCGTGGGGTGGGCTGGGGAACGGTTTGGGTAAGCCAGTCTTACAGTTCACTACTAGGGCATGGTAACAGCTGTCGGTACTGTTTAGAAACAAGCCTCCCAAGGAACTGGGTCTGTCCCAGTTTCCAGCATTTTAAAAGCTTCAAGCCTCGCTGGTGACACAAGGCAGACATGGGAGGCAGAGAAAGCAGTAATGTAGCAGGTAGTAAAGCAGTCCTGGTCCCTGGGCACAGGCAACTGAAGGAGAGCCCAGTGCAATACACCTCCCCAACAACATGTCAATCATAGTTTGCCTCTGAGGACTGAATGTTAACCAGACCTCTCTGCAACTGTATGGTAGCATCTCACAGGTTCATTCCCGTGAGCATCACATGGCAGCGTCAATGGTCAGGACTATCTCATGTGGATCCTGTATTTCCACTGCTGTGACAAAAATCTCTAAGGCAACCAATTTATAAGAGACGGGGTTTATTTTGGCTCCTCCTGGTTTCAAAGGCTTCAGCTCACCGTCACTTGTCCATGGACCTGCTTGGGTCAAAGTTGGTTGGCCTCTTGGGCCTGTAGAGAGGCAGAGAACTTCATGGTGGGGATTCTGAAAGGAACTGCTCACCTCATGTTGGACAGGAAGTGAAAGAGAAAGGACCTGGGACCTCAACATCCCCTTCGGGAGCATGCCCCCAGTGACCTAAGTCCCACTTCGTCAAGATCACACCACCTTCTGGGAGCAGCACAAGCTAGCCACGAAACCTTCTAGAGGCACTGGGCCCTAAGCACAGCAGACCCAAAGGCCAGAGGCGTCTTTCAGTTAGAGTCACACAGGTCTCTGTTTTAATCACTTTTGAGAGATACCGCACTCTGAGCCTTTTGCTGATTTAACTAAGTCATTATCCCAGGAGCAACCCTGTGACTTACAATAAAATTATGGAATATATCAATTAAGGCATTGTCACAGGACCCAGTGAAGAATGCGTTCAGCTCATGAGGCACAAATCAATCTGCTGGTATGATATGAGCGCGTGACTGACTGATTTCATAAACAAAGTGATTGATATGCTGATTAGTAGTTGTTGTTAGGGTTCACAAGATGAATCTTTCCGGTCAAAAACGAACCTGTGTGTGTTTTGAAATGGTTTTCTCTCTTAACACTGCCCCAGCTTTAAGAGGGTTTTCCTTTCACTTGACATTTCAGTATCACATACATCTACAGTGTGCAGGGATGGGTCTCTGAATACAAAGTAGTCGCCTCTCTCGTTGTGGTCCTTGCTGCTTCCTGGAGCACAGTGACCTCGGAAAATGTGAAGAAAGGCTCTGCATTGTGGAAGCAGAACAAACTCTAACCATCAGCTCTGTGGCCAGAAAGAGGATGGTGGCTTCCCACCCCTACTTCCCCAACACCCAGTCCAGTCCATTCCCTTCCCCAGCCCCCAGTCCCTGAGTCTCCTGAGTCTGGAAGGTGTGAATGACAGGAGCCTTTGGAAAGCAGAAGGCAGGAAGTGAAAGAGTCAGCTCTCAGGTAGAACAAGCATAAATATGACTGCACCAGAGTCCTTCCAAATGAGCCCTTGCTTAAAGGAAAACCAGCCAGTGAGCTGAGGGCAGAGTGCTCCCTTTACAAAACAAACAACACACTGCCAGAAAAATATCTTTCCATATTGAGTCAGCCCCAGGGAAATGGTTCAGGAGAAAAAGGCTTAAAGTATTATTGGAGACTGTCACGAACTGGGAACAAACATCCATCAATGCAGGAGGCATCTACTTCAGAGATGGCAGCTGACTCCACTGACGTCATCAGGCTTCTGCATCTGTGCAGAGACGGCAAGGCAACTCGAGAAAGGCCTGCGAATCACAGTTTGGAAACACAGGCATATCTTGCTGAGGCCTGGACTTGTGCACAGGGGGCAGATTTTAAGGCACACAGTCAAAAAGCTCCACATGAAGCTTTCCCAGTAGCTAAAGAAACTAAAAGCAGGAAGTAACCAAAGCTAGGCCTCCTGAGGTGGGGAAGGGGACTCAGAGTTGGTGGATACTCAAGACCAGAAGAGACAAGTTGGGAAGACTTGCATTGGCCACAGAGGATGCCTGGGGTCTCAGAAAGGCTCCCCCACAGGGGCAGGGTGAGAGTCAAACACACTGCAGTTAACACCTGGAAATGATCTCAGTTTGTTCTACTAAATCTAAGAACCTCACCTTCCCTCACTGGCCAACTTTCCACCAGAACTCACAGTCCAGTGGCTCAGTGCACTGACAGAGAGTGACATCACTCCCCTGGCGTTGGCCAACCCGGTACGTGTCCACACAAGTCTCACAGCATCTCTGAGGAGCAAGAATGTGCCCACCGTATGTGTCAGTGTGATGATTAGAAAGCTAATGGGGCTAAAGGACACATACCTCCCAAGTGACAGCTGGTATTTACAGCACTCTGGATAGTAAAGACATGAACGGAACTGAGTGTCACAGACCCCTTCTGCTTGTGTGTTCCTGGTCTTCTAACTGATTGAGGGACTGTTGAAGGACCATAGTCCTTCCAGGCATCAATCAGAAAAGGGAGAAGACAAGGAGAAACATTCAGATCAAAAGTTGCCTGGCTAGGAACTGCTACATACAGTATTGGAAATGTTCCTAGTTGAGCAGACCAGCTTCGGGGCGCGTTCTCTCTCTCTCTCTCTCTCTCTCTCTCTCTCTCTCTCTCTCTCTCTCTTTCTCTCTCTCTCTCTCTTCCTCCTTCTCACATACATCATACACACATGTTCACACTCACCCACACAATGCCTTCCACGGCCTTGCACCAGCAAATTTCTGAGCCATGATGTAAGTTACTATGTGTATCAGCAATCCCTCAGTTAAATGTATAGCCTCAAGATAAATGAAAACATATATCCAGAGAAAAATTGCTGATGGGAATTAATAGCAATATTATGGGGTTTGGGATTTAGCTCAGTGGTAGAGCGCTTGCCTAGCAAGTGCAAAGCCCTGGGTTCGGTTCTCAGCTCTGAAGAAAAAAAAAAAAAGCAATATCATTCATAATAACTAAAAGGCATAAACAAGCTGAATAATATATAAATGAATAAGCAAAATGTGGCATATCTACACAATGGAATATTATTCAACAATAAAAAGGAATCAAGTCCTAAAACATGCTACAATATAACACTGAAAACTTTATATAGTATAAAGCAGTTGATATGAAGTTGGCAGGAAAAGCCAACACACAGATGAGAGTGAATTAGCAGTTTCCTAGTGCAAGGAGGTGGAGGAGAAATGAACACTAACACACACACAAAGCTTTTGGGGGTGGTAATGATAAGTGTGCAAAAACCGGGTGTGGCAGTCCGTGAACAAGGAGGCCATGAATTTGAAATAGAGGAATGAGGAGCAGAGCAAAGTGTTTGGAGGGAGGAAAGGGAAGGGAGAAATGACGTAATTATATTAGAGTATCAAAAACTTGGCTGTGGTGATGGCTGCATGCCTCTGAGAACATTCTAAATCCATAGGGCTGTTATCTTCAGTGGCAACTGTGTGGTGTGTTAATTATCTCTCACTAGAGCTGTTTTTAAAAACTTCCTGAGCTGTAGACAACGGGCTGGTTTCAGTAATATTTACTGCAACCCTACATACAAACTACTGCTACTAGCTTAGAGAAGCCTCATTTGTGGTGTGTTGGGGGGATGTATGTGGATGGGTGGGTGCCTGAGCATGTGCAGACACACTGCACCTAGAGGCCAGAGGTTGGCTTTGGGTATTCTTCCTCAGCTGCTACCCACTTTGATTTCTTTGTGTCTCTCACTTGATTTTTTGTCAGACCCAAGAATCTTTCTCTCTTTCCCTTAAGCACAAGGGCACACCACCATGCCCAGCTTTATTTAAGCATGTGCTAGGGCATTGAATTCAGGTCCTCACACAAAGCAAGCACTTTACTGAGCCATTTCCCAGTCCTCAGCCTCACTTTCTCATTGGATTCCATGCTTACTTATTTAAGGGATCTGGGGGATTCCCACTCTATCAAGGTGACTTGTGTAAGGTGGCATGGCCAGCTGAGCAGAACAAGGCTCTTAGCTTTTTCTGCTACTCATGCCAACACACCCAGCTAACTGAAGACCAAAGGCAGGCTCCTGATCCTTCAGGAGGGTCACAGAGCAAGGCAAGGAGTGTGGGCACCCACACTCTCCACGAGGAGACTGGGATGTTGGCTTATACAAAGACCAGGGTCTTGAAATATGGATATCAGATACACCTTGCTGAATTGTGTGTGCCTTCAGTAAGTTCTTACTGAGCATCTAACATACCGGAGGTACCAGGAGTCAGTGGAGAACCAACTCCTCACCCCTACCCCATCTGGAAGCTAGCGAGGCAGGGAGACACAGCTGTTGGCAGATGCTATTCTTAAAATCTACTAATTACAGTTATGAAATGGGCGCTGTGGGGGAATCAGAAGAGCCAAGAGCACAAGAGGACTGGAGAAAGGCAAATCAGATGTCCTGCCAGAAGTCAGAAGAAACCACCTGTTTCTTGGGTTCTCTTCCTTGCTGCTGCTAGTCTGTCTGGGGTGTTTTCATTTGTTTTATTTTGGTGCACATGCAATATTCTCTGAACCCTCAGGTTTGCACAGAAAGATAAACTTCTGTCAACATATCTAGCCACTCTAGTCCTGAGGAGATGCTGTAGTCTAGATCTTAAGTGGCCCCAAAGATGCATGTGTTACAGGCATGGCTGTCAGAACTTTTAGGAGGTGGGGTCTACATAGAGAAAGTTATTGGGGGCAGGACCCTGGAACAGGTATTGGGGACTGGGCCCCTTCCTGTCTTTTTTTTTTTCTCCTGGCCACCATGAGGTAAACAGACACCAACTGCCACATGCTCCCACCATAACGAACTATGCAGCAGCAACAGGCCTGGAACCATGGAGATTTTGAAATCAGGAGCCAAAATAAACCTTGCATCCTTATCAATTGATTATCACGGGCACTTTGTCACGATGGCAGAAAGCTGCCTAACAGGGTAGGAATTTGTGAACCTGCTCTCTGCTTTTGAACTTCTTAGATATTTGTGCTACTACAGAGAGTTTTTTCTGCTCAGGTTTGCTCATTCACAGGTTTCTAGCAAGAAGAATACCTCATTAGTGAAAGCGGTAAGAGAAAGAACCCACACACACACACACACACACACACACACATCTTTATCACAGATCTAGTTTCAAGGTGGGGGAAAGACACAAAAGTCTCATTTGGCCTCGAGCTGACCCAGGATACTAAAAAGCCTTCATTTTGTAAGCAAAGGCAGCCAGGTCAACATGGCTGGGGTCAGCTTATTGTATTTATATTCCACCAGTCAGGACCATGAAGCACAAAGCCTGGACTTATAAAAGCAACCAGAGCAGGCTAACAGGGTAAGGACCCCGGAGGACATTTTAATTCCTTCTAAAGTCCTTTCTGCTGCCAGCTAAAAACTCTAGCTTGTGCCCAGCAGTTGCTCTCTCGTGACCCTAGGGAGAAGCTGGGACCGGGAAAGAGACTCCAAATGCTTTTGGAGTTCTTCCCAGACCCTTGCTTGCATTTGAGGTGGGCCTCTCGGGACCTGGAGGTCTAATACGAGGGATCTAATAGCTGCAGCCTCTCGGCACTGCTTGGCAACCTGCACCGCCTTTTCTGGATCCAACAATCTTGCAGCAGGCCTGGTGTGCAAGGGACAACATGCCATCTGAATCACAGATGGTTCCTGGGGAGCAGAGCCCTGTGTTCACACATGCTGACCTGGACCCAAGACACACATAAATATTTAATCAGCCCCATATCGGATCTGTGCTCAGAGCTCCTGTAATCCTCATCCCCAAGGCCATGCACTTAGCAGCATGGGTGTGCAGGGTTGGGTGTATAATACACAGAGGCAGGAACATGCTTGGTCAGAGCAGATTATATATTTCCCTGAGGGTCTGGAAGATGTTTCCCATCTGTAGTCCATGTGAATGATGCCATCAGCAAGAGTAACAGTAACAACCGCTGCTCTAGATGTCCATGCATAGCACCTCAATCTCCAAAGCATCCCCTCACAGGTGAGGTAAGCCTACTACACAAAGCACATTGCAGGTAAGGTTTGAGGCACACAGCATCTAAGCTACTTGCTGACAGTCATCCAAGATAGACAACAGAATAGTAGAGAGGAATCTTGAACCAGAGTCAACGCCTTTAATGACTATGGGAGCCCACAAAAGCTTCCTAGTGACACCTGAGCTTGCTTTACACAGCAGGGCTGCATTAGGGGATGCCTTGACCATGTGCATGGTCATCAGGTGTCTGGGATGGTCTGCACTTGGCTGTGCTGGGGGGAGGTCTTTGGCATTCCTTTAAAAGCCCTTTAGAAGGACAGAAGGGGCTGGTGGGTTTGACCCAGGCCCTCCCGAGGTTATCCTGTTTTTAACTGTCTCTCTCCTCTATATTTCTATCTGTATATTCTTCATTTCTCCCTGCTCAAGAGTACCCTGGGGGAAAAAGTGGGGGTAGCCCTCTGCAAATGACCCTGTCTTAGTCTGGCTAGCCTGAAAAGCACTGCTGTAGAGTGGGCCCCCTCAAGATCCAGTACATGGAGCTGGACCTTTGGCTTGGTGTTTTATGTCTTCCTTGACGTTTTAACTTCCCAAGGCTGCTGGGACAGCCACAGACTAGGTGGGTCAAACTAACAAATGTTTTCTCTCACAGTCCTGAATCAGGGTACTGGAGGAGCCATTCTCCCCCTTTCCTGTCCCCACCCTCTGTCTATCCCTGTCTCTCTGTCCCTTTTTCTCTCCCTCCCTCTCTCTCTCTCTGCTCCAGGAGAGGGCTCTTTCTCCTCTTTAAACATCTAGGGTGACTGGCAGTTAGTCCCTGATTCCCCTGACTTCCAGAAGCATCTCTTCAATCTTTGCCTCCACCTTCAGGGGCCTCCTTTCCTGTCCTCTAAGTAAAGCAGTTGTTCAGTTTGGGGACCACTCAGGGACAGCCTCACCACTCTCGACTCAAGAATGTCCTCATCTGAGTTCATTCCATATGAAAAGCTCCAATTTCCAAGTGAGGTGATGACTGTGGGGGTCCAGGTGGACATGGCAGTGAGGGACACAGTGTAGTTGGGGACAAAAATGAGGCCACTCCACTGTGAGGAGAAGTCTAGACTCAGACTCACCCCACTGCCTCTTCTGCCAGGTCAGCTTCCCAGTTAGCCCACCCGCCTTCCCTGAACTCTTCTGGGACTCTTGTCCTCTCACAGCGGTCACAACTCGAGCATAATCAGAGCACCTGTAGGGTTTGCTTCAGAGGAGACTACACTCCCTGATGGCAGGCAGGCAGGCAGTGTCCTTGTTCTCTGCCTCTTGTGACATCATGCACGGCCTCAGGAAGGACCCTCTAAAGCAGTCTGCACGTGTCATTTTGCAGATGGAAAAGTTTTCCTCCAACACTCTCTCCCAGGAGGTTGACGTGCATTCACTCTCCTTAACTAGGTGCGAAGCGTTGGGTCTCTGCAGTCAGAGCCCCGGACTCTCGACTCTCGGGGATTTGCACTTGTGGCTTCCTGTTTGCGAATGACCCAGAGGTGTGGGTAATTAGGTGAACTGAAGGACAAGAATGAGCCCATGGGAATGAAAGAGAGGAGAGGGAAGCATAGAAGGAAGGGACCCAAAAGTATTTGGTCTAACAAATAGTTTAAATTACTTTATCAATGGACTGGATATTCTGTGGGGATGAGGGTCAGATGACTTCTAGGCTCAAAACCCTAACTCTGAAAAATCCATGCTGAGCTAACACAGGTACCCCACTGAAGCAATGGCCAGTGCCTGGCGGTGTCTGTAAATGGGAACCATTACAGCTGCTGCTGCTGCTGCTACTGCCTGCTGCTGCTGCTTTCCAGCCTGGAGTCCTGTTGTACTCTAGCATCTTGCTGCTGTCTAAACACAGATTTTTCAGTTTCATGCCAACCCCTTCCCTCTCTTTTGACAGGAAATCCCAAGTTCTGTCAGAGGGCTGGCTCTTTTTGACCATCCAGGGACAGCACCCCAGCTGGCGGGGAAAGCGATCTCTTCCCTGTCCTCTGACAGATCTTGAGCTTTGGAGCATCCATCTACCTGTTCCCTGACCCCATCACCAAGTTATCACAGATGACTGAATACATGCACAAACACAGCCACAGCTCCCCAGCCACAGTCACCTCTTCCTCCCTAACCCCACACACTCACCTTGGTCCTTCCATCCACCTACCTCCTTGCATTGCCTCTGGACTAATTTATAAATAGGAAGTAACAGACATCCTAGAAACACACTGAAGACAAGGTCAGACACATGCAGCCTTGGTGCTTTCTGGAACACCTGCCTCCCCCCTAGTCACACTTCTCCAATTCCTAGAGCAGGGCTCTCCCTTCAGGCTGGGGACATTTTGTTCATCTTTAGCATTCCTTACGGAAAACAGTTCTTTCCTTGAGCTGGCATCTTTTCCTCAGGATAACTTCCACCTGGTTTTAAAGTTCATTTAAAATAATTACACCATTTCCGAAGAGCCAGCACCTAGCAAGACAGGCAGATTTACAGCCTATACTTAAGATCTGTGATGATTTCCTGAGTTACGAGTTTTACGGGAGTAATGGGTGTGATGGGAATGGAAATGTACAGCAGGATGCTACATGATTTGGGAGAGACAGAGAATTCTCTACGAGGAACTGCATGGAGTTCAGTAAAAAGTTTTGGTATCTAGGAGAAGGGTGTTCCACACACAGGAAACAGCAGTGCAAAGGCTTTGGGGACAGAGCTCAGTGCTGGGGCTATGGCTTAGCTCACACTAGGTATTGGGTTCCCTTCCAAGTGTGTGTGTGCATGCACACACACACACAGACACAGATGGAGACAGGAAGAGAACTAACACACTGGTACTAGCAGTGTCCACAATAGCGTTGTTGAAGAAGCAGACATGTGCCAGTCAGAGGAGAACATGCCCGAGTTGGTTCTCTCCTACCACGTGGATTCTGGGGAGGGAACTCGGGTTGTCGGGCTTGATGGCAAGGCCTTTCACACACCGAGTCATCTCACCTGCCCTCTGTTTGTTTGTTTTTAAAGGAAGCCTCTTGAGGCTTGCAGAACACAGACAATTTTCATTCTCTGAGTCCTCAAAAATCTCCTCCTATATAGAGAAAATCAGCCCAAATCAGACTCCTCAGGGAACTCCATTCAGATGTCTGCACAGACTTATGACAGGGCAGAGGCAAAGTCATCACCACCTACTTCCTTGGCTTGGCCCCATACGTACCTAGGTGTGCACGCACCTCCCCGGCATAGTGAAACAATCGTCAAAGCAAACAAACTCAGCGGCTTCCCTCCTGATCTTCGTTAGCTTCAAACTCAGCAGCTTCCCTCATGTTAGCTTTGTTTTTGAAAAAGCTGCTCACAGTTACTGCACTGGGTCATAAAAACCCTAGCCCCACCCCAAAAGTCTGGTGTGGGACACATAGCTAACAAACGTCTACGTTTGCATTTATCCTTTAAATGTCCAAGCTGCAGTCATTCTGAATCCCAGAAACGATGGTTTGGAGCATGGGAGCCCGGTGTGCTGGTGGCTCCTCAGTGACTCAGCTCTTTGCCCCACTGAGGCTACTCAGGGCTCCACAATACAAACCCTCCGGCCCTGACCACAGCTCAGTAACCACAATTCTGTGACTCATTTAAACCTCCTGGCAAGAGACTCTCTTGACATAGCTCATTTTCCTCTCTCTTACATCAGCCAAGCTGGTGGGAGTTTGTGGGCCTTGCAGTGGTCTGCCTGGTCCGATGGGGCCACAGAAAATGGGGGTGGGGGAATGAGAAGTCTCTAGAAGGCCAGCGCTTCCACGTGATGGGGAGGTGGAAGGGGTCTCATTACTTGGGAGGTATCTGTAGCACTGCAAAAGCCTCCAGTGGGAAGGAGAGGAAAGGAAATAGAAATAGTCTAGAATCCAGGTTGATGTCTGATCCATTCCACACAAGCTCTGTTTCTCAGCTGTTGAAGGCACAAGAAAGAGCTAGAGAAGGAGCTGAGTCTTAAGAAAGCAAGGGCTTTCCTGATGCCTTTGAAACATTCAACCAGTCTGGTGGCTTCCTGGTAAGTGCCTGTTCACCAGAAAACAAGGGAGCAAGAGTGGGCTCTCTACACACAAAAAGGCTACTCCTCCCCCCAATCTCTGGCACTTTCTTCCAGAACATTTGGAGGTGTATGCCTGGGAGGAGGGTGGATCTGAACATGACTCACCGGCAAAGGTGCTTGGCAAGGCTTCTGGGTAGGCGGCAGACCTCGAGCCTTGCAGGGTTTTATCCCCACAGGAGTGCTTGCTCTTGGAGAGACAACCTGAAAATCAGCCTGCATCCTATTTCTGGTTCCCTGGCAACATCTTCTGTGCCTCTAGGGGGAGAATCCATGACCTCACAACCATTCTCCCACTGAGCTACGTCCCAGCCCTCTTTTCATGGGGCCTTATCACTAAGATGCCCAAACTGGCCTTGAACTCATTCTGTAGCCCATATAGACCTTGGACTTGTGGTTCTCCAATCTCAGCTGGGATTACAGGCCTGTACCACAGAGCTCAACTCTCCTGGCTCCTCCTCTTATAGAGACAAAGTACGTCCCTCACTCCAGAGAGATGGGCTGAGCTGTCCTGTCCTTGGATTTAACGGGGTTTTTAGGGAGAGTGAGCTGGCTGTAAAGTTTACAGTCAGTCAGGAACTCAGGCTGAGGCCTTCCTGAGTAGCTACATTCTCAGCTAGATGGCTCCATATGCTGCCCTCAGTTCTCAGGTTAGAGGTGTGGGGCTAGACAAGTGCCCTGTCCTTGTGGACACCTCAAGCTATTCTTCCACCAAATGGCACGGAGCTGGGAATGGCCCATGGCATCATCAAAGAGACAACTCTTGTCTTTTCTGGGCTGAACACACTGCCTCTCTCATAGTAAAACTTCCTGAGGTGAACTAAGGCCCACAAACACAGCCTCGAGGTCCTCCAGCTCTGGGCCTTATGCAGAGACCTCTCTCTACACCCACGTGCTTAGCCACCAGCAGCTCCAACAACCACACAAATATTCAGCTGGACCAGGGATGTGGCTGAGCTGTGGAATTTGATGGGCCAGGTTCGAATCTTGGTGACGTGGAAGCAAGTTATTTCACCTCTTGGGTTGTTTCTTTATCCATAGTCTCGGGGAAATACTACTTCCTTTCAGAACTGTGATGTAGGTGAAAGGAGACAGAAGAACCTGGTTTGAGTGCATAGCTCCCATGCATGGCTGATCCACTCAAACACAAACACAGCAGGTACTTCACTCTTCTAGGTTCACACTTGTAATCCTAGCACTTAGGAGGCAGAACAGGGCGTCAAGAGTTTGAGGTCATCCTGGGTGGCATAGCTAGTCCAAGGCCAGCTTAAGCTAAAGAAGATTCTGCCTCGAAAATCAGAACCAAACAAATACACACCCACCTGTAGCAGCCCTTCCTTTTGGGCCACCGACCAGCTCCCAAATCATGACACGGAGACTCCTTATTAGTTAAGAATGCTTGGCCTTGGTTTAGCTCTTGTTTTAATCTGTTTTTCTTTACCTACATTTTGCCTTGGGGCTTTTTATCTTTCTTTCCTTCTGTATGTCCTACTCTGTATAACTGGCTGCCAAGCTGGCTGGCCCCAGGACATCTCCCTCTCTTTTACCCTCCTTCTCTCCTCTCTTCTCTCTCAGTCCTAGATTTCTCCTCCTACTTATTCTCTCTGCTCACCAGCCCCACCTATCCCTCTCCTGGCTAGCTATTGGCTGTTCAGCTTTTTATTAGGCCAATCACGTGCCTTAGGCAGGCAAGGCGAAACAAATGCAACACATCTTTACATAATTAAACACATGCAACATATCTTTACATCATTAACAAAGGTAGCAGAAACAAATGTAACACACCTTCACATAATTAAAGTGATATTCCACAACACCCACCATGGGAGGTTGCCTCTGTGATGCTGAAGGCTGTCAATGGATCGATGCATACAGGTCTGATATAAACACGCATGTTGTGAGTGCCATTGGGTTCAAATGCTTCTGAGCTGCTGCTTCAGATGGGAAGGACTTGCTGACAGTCAGCATCTGGGCCTAGAGGAATCCAGTGCTGTGGAGGGGGGTGGTGCATATACTCGCAAATTTACAGCATTTTTTACTCACTTGAGAATAGTGTCTGCTCAGCCCTGAGGCCTTCGGAGTCCTGCTAATTTGCACACAGACATTCAGGTTTGCTTTCACTAAGAGCAGAGGATAATAAATAGATCAGGATGAAAATTCTAATTGATTAAAGGTAGCTAGACTGAAGGAGAAAATAAAAATAAAAGCCTTTGAAGAACCCACCTTAGTATGACATTGGGCAATGCCTCTGGCTGTGGCACTCAGCCTGTCACTCAGGATAACTGGCAGCCTGATGTTTCTATGAGTCATCTCTATAAGGCAGGATCAGGACCAGAGGTTAAGAGACATGTTTTAATTTAATAAGCCATCTGTAGCAAAGACACGTATTTTTTTTTTTCAGTTCAGTATTCTTGGCCTTCCTATATAAATGCTTCCACCTTAGGTCCAGCACATCTCTAATTAAAATCTAAATTGCACTCAAGACTTGCACATACAGAGAATGCCATTCTGTCCAGCAAAGACCTGCCCCCCTGAATTGTGAGGTAGTATTTGAATGCTCTTTAACTTGTTCCTTTCTAACACATCATTTTCCATTTTTACTTTGGAGTCAGTAACTAACCTTGCTATGAATATAACTAGGCCTCATTTCTCCTCCCAGAAGATAGAACTGATACTTCACAGAAGTGGTCAGAAACCCTCAAACAAATCAACAGCGAAACAGCAGCTTAGCAATGCACTGGATTCTCAGACATTGCTCTTGCATGTCAAAAAATGGAAGAGAAACAACGAACCACGGAGCGACTAAGTTTGCAAGTACAATCACAACCCCAGGTTTCCAGCATCCAGGGAGCAATCCTCAGCCTGTGTGCACATTAGAGTCACCAGGAAGGACCAGAGTACACCTGGGAGACAGAACAACTGTGAAGAATAAACTTCCAACCTTATTCAGAATTGTCCAGAATTACTTATCAGTTACAGCTAGTACAAGGTGAATGAGATCTGTCAATCAGCTGAGACTACTGTATCAATGACAATGCCTCCACTCTGATAACGCATGGTGGTTAGCTGAGACATTAGAATTTGGGAAAGCTGGGAAAGGATTGTGATTTTTGCATCTTTAAGCCTGAAGTCATTTCTAAATGGAAAAATAAATAAATAAGAGGAAGTAATTGTAGGAAAAATCACCCAGGGTCTCACCTCAGACCAATTAATTCAAATCTCTGACTGTAGCATCTGGATCTGAGCTTTTACAAAGCTGACCGCTCTGGTGATTGGACTGTATAGCCAAGGGGACAGAAGCATCTCCTGTGAAGTTAGGGGTAGCTGAACTGATTTTGATCCCAGTTCCCCCAGCTTTATCACACACTGCTCTGCAATGTCCAGGCAGGTCAGTGCACTGTGAGTCTGCTTCCTGTTAGTAACCCTGAATAGCACAGACTAGGTCATCCATGAAGAATGGGGGTGACTGGCTCACAGCTGTCGGGCTGAGACCCTTCCTGGGGTGCTGGGTATGTCATGGCGACAAGGCTGCATTTAAGAGGAAAAGCCAGTGTGACTTGTACAACAGACCCACTCCTGAGATAACCATTAACCTATGAATTCATTTGTTATTTATAATCTTTCCTGAGAAGTCTGCTCTGGTCCACGTCTTAATACTTCACACTGAGATAAAATTCAACATGAGTTTTGCTGGAGACACTTGAACCATGGCACTAGCGATATCACACTGGCCGTATCTGTAAGAACTACTTGGCTGTTTGATATTGCAAATGTGGTAATAGAGAGCAAATGCAGACAGAAAAGACTTTTTAAGCTTCACCACTCAAGAGCTCAAATGATTTTCAGATTATAATTATAAACTGATAAATCAGTGAGAGTGTCTAGTGGTTGAACACTTCTCTCAAGCTGAGACTTCCCCTCCTTCAACATCTCAATCCAGCCTTGCCCACATCCTTACAGTGACAGCATCATCGTGGACCATCACCATCAGACCCACTACCCAGTTCATACCCTTCTACCTTGATGTATCACCTAACTACTGACTTCTATGAATAGAAAAGAACTATTTCCTATTGGTTCTGGAAACTCCCCTCCCCACAACACACACACACACACACACACACACACACACACACACACACACACACACACTCAGCTAGCCATGGCTTTCAAATTGTAGCCTGTTATGGAGAATACTTGAAGTACCAGGGAAAATATGTATTGCATAAGAATATTCTCAAGCCAAACAAGATCCCAGCATGGAGTAGGGGGTGGGGTATGAATGACCTCTCACCCCTAGCTGAAGGAGCTATTGGCATTTGATAGCTGCTGAGAAAGGAAGAATCTGAGTTTTTAAAGGTGTGACCCCAAGTAGTTGATTACACCCCAGGCCAGTCTCAACATCCAAGAGTATCTTTGGGTAAGACAAATTAGATTTGAGTTGAGGGAAGGAAGGGAGGGAGGGAGGGAGGGAGGGAGGAAGGGGGGGGGGGAGAGAGAGAGAGAGAGAGAGAATTGGGTGGGTAGGGAGGAGGAGGTAGTTCTGGGAGGAGTTGTGGAAGGGAATATGGTCAAACATTGTGTGAAAGTCTCAAAGAATTGATAAAAATATTATTTAAAACAAGCCAGGCAGTGGTGGCGCACGCCTTTAATCCCAGCACTCAGGAGGCAGAGGCAGGCGGATCTCTGTGAGTTCAAGTCCAGCCTGGGCTACCAAGTGAGTTCCAGGAAAGGCGCAAAGCTACACAGAGAAACTCTGTCTCGAAAAACCAAATATATATATATATATATATATATATATATATATATATATATATATATATATATGTTATTTAAAACGTATATTCACATTTAGTATTGCTAATAGCAGAGTGAAGATAACCCAAATGTCTACCAACTCATAAACAGAAAATAAACAATGATCTATCTAAGTAATAGACTATTATTTGGACATAAAATGGAATGGGACACTAATATATGCGATGATATACATGACCCTTATGCTCAGTGAAAGGCACCAGACATAGAAGGCAATCTTATGGTATGTGTCTATTACACAAAGTAGAAAGAGAATTCATGTTGTGTATGGCTGAAGGGAGAAAAGATGGTAGCTGACAAGTACAGGGTATATTTCTGAGATGATAAAAATGTAAAAACTTTTGTGTTGGTTTACACAAATCTGTAAATGTATTAAAAACCATTGACTAGTATAATTATATATTTTAAATAGGCATATTGTATGTATGCTAATTATATCTTATAGAGTGCCAAAGATTTTAAAAAGCATGCAGACTTCTCAAAATAAAAATCATGTTGATCAGCCCTCAAAGCAAGGCTTCTGGTCCAGTAGATCCAGAGTGAGACCAGGATTTGCACCTCTAACAAGAATGCCACTGACACTGATCTGTCGGATCTGAGAAGTACATTTCCAGAACCACTCATCTATCACATTCAGAGTCGGACTGCCTGGTGTACTTCAGAAGGACCCTGCTCATGTCCTCTGCTCTCTGGTAATCTGGATTTCTGGTTTTGTATTGGCCACCCTCAGCATGGGAATGGGAAGACTTCTGATTTGTCCGTTGTAATGATAGGCTACGTTTGGTTGATATCTCTGGGAGGCCTGCCTTTTTCTAAAGGGAAACAGAAGAGAAGTGGATCTGGGAGAGAAAGGAGGTGGAGGAGATAGACTGGGAGGGCAGGAACGGGGAGAAACTACTTATTGGGATGTAATATATGAGAATAAATAAAATTTTAAAAATTAAAAAAGAGCTACAGACTCTAAATGCAGATTAAACCTAGACCCTCTGTGGGGAAGTCACTCTTCTAGAAAGTGCATAAGACTATTATTTCAGGACAGTTGGTATAACTAGCTCAGATGTGAAAAATATCCAAGCATCTTGGCAGGAAACCTGTGCATCCGTCATCTCCTATTCTATTTTGAAATTAATATAATCTTCACTTGAAGGTCTTTGCCAGGTAGTCTGTATAAAAATCCTTAATACTATTATAATATGGTCATCTGTTATCTCATAATTTCCCTTCCATAAACATACTCTGTAGAAAGTCATGAGATGTGTTCATGAGTTTAATTTTAAGACTGTTCATCATAAGCTGTCCAAAAGCAACAGTTTAGAAACCACTTGGATGTTCTATCACAAAAAGCGGGGCATCACATGATGTGTGTATTTCCCATCACTTTCTAGGTAAGCTTTGTGTCTGAGAAGCATGTAGATTTAGAGTCACTGTGAAGCTGGCACAGAGTCCCTGGTAACTACACCTCACTTCTCCAGTTGTTAACTTTTTTCATTAGTGTGGTACATTTGTCACAATTAATGGATCGATGCTGATAAATTATTAACTAAATGCCACGCTCTACTCCAACTTCCTTGCTTTTTACCTGACGTTCCCTTTATTATTCAGGATGCTATTTGACATTTTGCAACCCAGCCTCAGACTTTGTTTCTACGACCCTGAGCATTTGAAGGACGACTGGTCAGGTGTTTTGTGGATCCTCCGCCTCCTTGAGCTCAACTGGGGTTTCTCTCATGACTAAACTGAGGCTGTGTGTGCTTCTGAGAAGCCTCACAGAGGTAGACAGCCAATCTTACCACATGGATTCCCAAAGCGCAGACTATCAGCCTGCTTAGCACTCGCACGCTTCACTGTGATCACTTGGCAGTGGCACCCAGGCTTTCCCACTACACGGCTGCTCTCCTTTGCTCTTTTTTCCACACTGCACTCTTTGGAGAGGCAGTAAGCTCAGTTCACACTTCAGGAATAGAGTCATGTTCCAACTTCCCAAACTCAGAGCATCTCCATGAATTATCTTTCATTCTCCCAGGGAGACTTGCCCCCTCCTTTGTTGATTCAGTCACTGTTCGCGTCAGCATGGACTCGCAGACACTTCTTGAGCAGTGTTGTTACAACTCAGTGTTCCTTTATCTGCCTGTCAGTCACTCCTCACAGGGAGCTCTTCCAGTTGGCTCTGCGGTGCCCTTGGCTTCTCTCATTTCTTGAGTTGCATCTCTTGGCACTTTCATTCTTTCTAGCACTTCAGGATGCTCCAGGCTCATGTATTTCTTGCCACAGGTCTAGAATCAGCCAATTCTTTGAGAAACCCTGGTTTGGTTTGGTTTTCTGTAGTACAATATCAGAAACCAGGATCTAGGTGCTAAATGTACTTATAGGTATCAGGATAACAAATTTTAATATATCATCAAAAATTCTAAGAGGATATTTAAGTCAAACAAAGCATTAAGAGAAAATCAGCCAAACATTAAGTAGTTTACAAAGCATTATAATTGTACAGATTCCTTCAGATATATGGAAGAAAATATATTAAAGTACAGTAGGTGTTACTTAACAGTGGGTGTATTCCAGGAACACATCATTGAGGGATTTGTCATTCTGTGAACATGACAAGTAGAGCATATTCATAAGCCAGGATGGAGTAGTGTACTATATTATGGCCACACAGCACACCCTGCTATATGTGTGGTCCATGATTGCTGAGGTATTACTTTGTGGCATATGATTGCACTAATGACTGTCTTCAGGCATCCGATGATGGGTGATTTTATTTTCTTTGTCTTGTATAACTACAATTTGATGGTTTCTGTAATTACCATGGGTTCATTAGGAAGTACCTGCCCATGACTGATCAATGGTCACAAGTCGCCTGTTGACACAGCTGGACTTAGAGTCTAAAGTAGGGATTCTACTTCAGCTTTATTCCCACAGCACTGGGCCCAGGCTGTACCAGACCTCAGGGTAAACTGAGGACAGCTTGGGAGTCACACATGATGATGGGGTGAGGGGTAGGAAGGTGGTTTACATTGAAGAGACCAGGGTGAAGAAATGGGTATCACATATCACTGAAGAAACTGACTGCAATGCATTTCCCTCTCCTCAAATCTCTCAATCTTTTTATGACTGCATCTAAATACCTAAGCCTGAGTACTTTATAAAGAAAAGAGATCTGTTTAGTTTATAATCTGGAGACTCAAGGGTATAGTAGTGACAGAATGAGAGTGTATACAGGAACAAGGGATCACACTGCCACACAGTAACTGAGAAAACAGCTCAGGAGGCCTGCTCTTGATCCTAATAACTTTCTCTTGGGAGAACTAATTCCACCTCATTAACTTCCTTAATCCTTCCCAAGGGCATGCCCACACCAACAGGGCCCCATTTGTGAAGGCCTGGCCACCTCTACACTGCCACCCTGAGGAACAAATCTCCAACATATGAACCTTTTTAGAAAACCACAATGAGCCGGGCGGTGGTGACACGCACCTTTAATCCCAGCACTCGAGAGGCAGAGCCAGGTGGATCTCTGTGAGTTTGAGGCCAGCCTGGGCTACCAAGTGAGTTCCAAGAAAGACACAAAGCTACACAGAGAGACCCTGTCTCGAAACCGCCCCCCCAAAAGAAAAGAAAAGAAAAAAGAAAACCACAATCAAATAAATAAAAAAATAAAAACTACTAAATGCTAAAGCCCAAACATTACATGAACATGAAATATATTTTTCCAGATTCTTTTATATTATGAAAACCTATAAATACTCAATGAGTCTACATCTGTTCAGTAAACCATACCTACCAAAGTTGAGTAGCCATGGACTGCATCTCCCAACTGCAGAGAAAAGCTTCAAATAGCTATGCTTAAGGTGAGACCCAGGGAGCCATATACTGTTGTTATGGCCTGCATGTCTATCCTCCCTCAAACAGCCCCCATAAATAGAATTAATACCTTTCTAAAAGAGGACCAAGGATCTTATTCATGCTTTTACATGGGGATGCACAGGCAATGTCATGTGTTGGTTTGCCATTTATGTATATATGTATGCATGCATGTTTGTATATATATATGTAGGTCATGTTACTGTAAAAACTCATGGAACCATTTTATTAATTCTGTAGGTAAAAGTCACACTACATATTCCATTACAGCTGTCAGGTCAGTTAAAATAAACTAATGTATCCCTATGTTAAATAGAAAGTATCTTATTGATTCACTTATTGATAATTGGGGATTTATATGAGTTGCTCTAATTTACATATTTGTTATTTGTGCATCCATACAATAATGCTATGGTAGTTGTGTTCCTCATAGTAGTCTCAACCTAGAAACATCTCAAATGCCTATCAGCAGGAAAAATAGTGAACAAATTATGGCAAAACCATACTTTTTAGTTCCCTACCATCACACAACAAACTTCAAGACATTGAGACTTACACAATGGTACTTCTCACAATTTTATAGACTTGACATGTTCATCTGATAGCTGATGTGGCTACATTGGATTCAGAGGGCATGGCTGGACCTTGGACACCTAAAATGGCTTCTTTAACATATCTGGCATCTCAGCTGCAGTGAATGAAATGGGGCAGCCCCCTCGGACACCACATGTGGCCAGTTTCACGGAACTGAGTACAGTCCTGTTGGATCCCAAGAATTGTTTCAATTAGTGACACCTTCTTATAACCACATGCTACGTCCCAGTTTCACATTATTGCCTCATCTAATTCTCAAAAAAGCTATTTGAGGCACAGACTATTATGATTATTATTCTACTTTACAGTAAAATTGCATGAAGTTCATTCAGAGAGACCCAATGTCAGGGCTGAGGATATTACTCAGTGGTAGAAAACTTGCCTGGCACACATAAGTCCATGAGTTCAAAGCCCCAACATGGAAGGAAGAAAGGAAAGAAGTAAGGTTAAAGAATGAGGAAGGGAAGAACAAAATTCATCCATCAATGTCATGTCCAGGTTCAAGAGCTCAGTGTTGTGGCACAATAATTATAGCTCCTGTTAGGATTTGTCCCATTCCAACCCGCCTAGCAATGCAATCCTCTCCCCCACAACACACACACACACACACACACTCACACACACTCACGCCTAGGTCAGTGGCCTACAATGGAACTCACTGGATTTCTGAGCTGTATTTAACTGGCTACTAGGCAATGGGGCATTAAACATAAGTTTAAGTGTGAATAACTGGAAAGTTCAGTCCCACCATGCCTACCTGCCTTTTAAAACAAAATCTTACCAACTCAACTGTGTGTATAACTGGTAGGACATATACATTCACTCTCTACGTGTTTGTTGAGCATGTCTTAAGAGCCATCTACCGGGATGTGGGATATGGCAATGAATAAAGATACCCTCTGCCTTAAGTGAGTGTCTAGCCTACTTTGCTTGGCACAAAGTGGGGAGCAGAGAGTCTGGCAACAGGCAATGTCAGATGCTGGTGAATTCAATGATGGGAAGGGAAAAGACAGGGAATGGTCTGGAGATGAAGACTCTACTGCCTTCCACTGGCTGCTCACGGGGAGCTCCTCACAAGGCAATGCTTTGGCCATGTTGGAGCTCAGGGCTGAAAAGTCCAGATAGAAGAAACAGCGAAGTCTAGAGTAATTTAAATGGACCAAGCGATAGGAAGTAGAAGAAAGGAGTAGAAGGAAGACAAAATACTGGGCCTTCCAGGCAGAGGAGAAAGTTTTAGATTCTATCTTAAGTAACATAACGAGTCATAATTTTGAAGAATTCCACAAGCCAATCAACAGTTCTAAAGCATGATTGGGACTGCTTGTGACAGGAAAGGCATCGCAATGAATGCAGTTAAGAGGTTACTGCAGCAGTCTATTGAATGGAGGACCGGAGAGCCTCAGGAACTGCAGTGGGAAGGAACAGTGATGAGTTAACTGTTGCATATGTTTCAAAAGAAGAGGTAAGCGGATTTGTTAATGGGTTAGATGAAAGATTATGAGACAAGCTATGAATATCTCAATGTCTTCAACCTGAGAGGCAGTCAATGAAGAGAGACAGAAAATGTACAGCAGGGGAAGATTTCAGCCTGTAGCGGGGAGGTCTAAGGCCCTATCGGGAAAGCTGCTACTGTTGTGTGGTTATAAGAACATGTTAAGCCCATCAAATTGCCTCCTAAATATTTCTGTTTATGCACATAGATTTGTGTTGTTCTCAGCTTTGGCCTGAGAAGCTAATGTTCTCAGTGTGTAGTAGTTACTACAGAGACTCATATGGTCAAAATGATGACAATAAGTGAAGAATGATTAGTCCTAAATGGGGCATTTCTACACCTTCTCCTAGGCTCAGGGAACATTATGGAAAAGGGGACAGAAAGGCTATAAGAGCTGGAGAAGTAGGAGTGTTGTGGCGCACTCTCTTCCAGGTGTGCCATGCCACTCTACTCATGAACTCACAAGGGCTGTGATTACCTACACAAGATTGTACCATCAACATGGGGAGGAGAGGGTCATAGATAGGAGGAGAAGAACATAAGATCCTACCTCCCTGAAGAACTAATGGTAGTTGTTGTTTTTTGGTGGCATAAACTCTGGTTAATTGTTCATATTCCTGTAAATTATTGCTCTTCATGAAAGCAACCCTAATTAAACTTATTGGGGGGTACACACACACAAAAAAATTCAAAGTAGAAACAGAACTGGCTTGGAAGAAGATCAGTAGGAATGAGATGGGGTCAAGAGAGTTAATGGGAAGTAAATATGAGCAAATACATTATATACATAATATATGAAAATATCATAATGAAACCCTAATCATGCATAACTAATATGTAATTAAGAAAACAAATAGAAGCAAACAGAAAAGGAGAGTACAAAGAGGAGTCAGTGTTTTAATAACATGAGAAAGATAATTCTATAGATAGATCAATTAGGATGAGCCCCAAGAATTGATCTTGGATATACTAACACAGAAGTCTATGGCAATCTAGCAAGATCTGTTTTAGCAAAGAAAACACAAAAGCTCAATAATGGAATGGCTTCTAGTATCCATCTTCCCATGGCAAGCTGATGGTATAATACACATTGGAATTACCCTTTGTCAGAGTGATGGAGAAAACATTATTTGGCATCACAGGTAGGCTCTCCGAGGAAGAGAGCTGACAGACTACCATCCCACTGAAGATGAAGATCATCAATCACACTGGGGAAAGTGGTTGCTGGCCAGGAGCCTCATTTCCATGAAATCCCTGTCACAGTCATGTAGAGAAAGGGCCTGGAGAATGAGGGATGTGACCTGGAGAAGCACCAGAAGCTTCCATCAACAGTGCCTGCTAATGGGGCACATGCCTAATGGGGGCAGGCCAACACCCTGATGGTGCCCTGGTAGACACTGTAAGAGACTTTAACGGTTCTATGTTTGGAAAAACCACTTAACAGTGATTCAGTGGTGAATGAAGAGTCTTTCCAACCAATGATGTTTGATCAAAGAGAGAGTCATATCTAAAAACTGAAGTTTAGTTCAAAAATGGTATTGTACATAAGAATTATCTCTAAACAAAGCTGAAATCTGGATACTCTAAAACTATAAATTCATAGGGGAAAAGATAGGAGATTTGATCTTAGGATAAGAAAATATTTCTGAGACAGTAGCACAGTCAGTAAAGGAAAAGTCAAATACATTGAATATCAAAAATTAAAGTTTTTATTCTTCAAAAGACAGCTAGGAGATAAATGCATAAGAAAGAGAAACTCAGCGAAAAGATTTGAAAATCATATATGCAATAAAGAACTTGCATCTGGAATATCCAGCTTCTAAATTCTCAAAGATTCCTAATAAAAATAATTAGCAAAATATGAAACAGATATTTCACCAAAGAAAGATACAGATATGACACAAAAGCACATGGAAAACCTGCTCTGTTTTCAGTTGTTGGGACAATGAAAGTCATAATGTGATACCACTAAGAATCCATTAAAATGACATACCACATCAAGTAATGGGTGGAGAAGTAGGTCTTTCACACACTATAGATACAATGATAATAGCCACTTAAGAAAAGCATTAGAAGTTTTTTTGTTGTTGTTTTTTAAGGTAAGTGAAGGGATACTAACCCACTCGAACATGTGGTGCTGGCAGGCCTTGAACTATGAGCAACATGTGCCCTAGGACAGCCATGAATTGTCTGTTACTCATCATCATTATCCTGAGGTCAGTCCACAGAGAACTCAAGTCAATGGCATATTCTTTTTTTCTTGTTGAATAATAATTCACTGTATGTGTCATACCACAATTGAACCATTTACCTGTAAGTCAACGGATTAAAACCATAAACTTAATGAAAACATTATGAGATTTTCTGTGACTATTTTTTTCATAATTTGATTATGTGATTTTCAAATGCAAACTTTCTAGATGAAATCATGTTGCAATGTCAAAAGGTTGGATACACTTGGGAAAGTGATTTAAGGTAACAGGGAGGGAATCAAACCTTTAGTTTTAGCTTTTCTTTTTTAGAAGGGACATATTCCAGGAGACATATTTGTCCCCTAACCCAGTAGAAAAGAAAACTTAGTAATGAAGGAGACACCTGAAGCAGTGGTAATCCTAAGCAGACTAGATAGATGGAGTCTGACATACGAGAAGCAGGGGGGACCAGAGCGTACACAGCTCAGGTGCCAGAAGCAGATGGACATCGATTGGCAGCTGGGCAAGTTCTCTTTGGACTGTGTCCTTCTTAGTGAAACCCAAAGCAAGGGTGAGGGAGAAGCTTTGCGAGTTTACAAAGAGAGGGGAGGAAGAAGAAGCAACACCAAAGGTTCACTGAAGAACGGTGGCCCTGAATTTGACAGTGAGGGGGCCCACATGGTTGGACACTCTTCTACTGCTAATGCGTCTGCAAACTTAGCCTTCAGACTTTACACCTACCAGACTCATCCATGCCCCCACCCTTGCTGTCCATCCAGTTGCCGTTGCACTTTGCTGTACAAATGTGTCCTGTGCATCTTTGTTTACTGTCCACCCTTGCTGCATCCCATACTGAGACTGGTACAGAGGTGATGAGGGAGGGAGTCCACAAGAAGCACTTTCCTCCTCCCTCAAGGAGCATCTGTTAGCAGCTAAGTGAGGCAGACACTCCTAGGGGAAACTCTGTCCTTCCTGTGGCTACAGCTAAAATCTTTTCTTTTTTGGGGGTGGGAATGGTGGGGTTTAAGTATGCCCCAAAGTATTCCTGTCCACTATCGAAGATATGAATTAAACATGTTCAAAATGTTCCTCCCTGCCACTTTGACCTATGACCTTAAACCAGCACACTGGGTCATGCACACATAAAGCTGAAAATGCTCTGAAATGTGCCTGCCTCAAATGCTTTTGCATGGGAGCACAGCTCGGCAATATTAGCCACATGCTTCTTTCATTTGGAATTAACTCTGGTGCTTCCCTATCCCCTTTGCCTTTTCAACTCTTAACTCTTGGCCATACTTGTTTGGGCTTCATACTCATCAACATGCGCAGCTACTACATTTGGTTATAATTCCATCTATTTATGACCTGTATCTGTGAGCATTTCTCCTGCTTATCCCCATACACCATTCTCCATCCTGCTTCCTGGGAGGCAATCTGCTCTCAGACTTTTAGTAGGGCTGGATCGGTGAAGGCCACCAACTAGTCTAGCAAAGACAGCAAGGTCAGCATTTACTCCCTTGGTCCTTTTCAGCCACTCACCTACCTGCTGCGTGTGTATTTCAACTTGAAGGTCATAACACAGCTGTGTGTCTACTCTTTCCTACTGGGTTTTAGTCACTAGCTTCCTCAAGTCCTCAAGGTGGGGTAACACCTCTATTAGTAGCCTTAAGGTAGACAAGCTTTTGTGATTCTCTTACTCTGCTCTCTTATATGTAAATAAAGTTTTTATTAACACAGCCCTCCTTAGGATTATCCTAATTTGTGGGCACCATCTGTTTCCTGCTGGGACTTTGATAGAATACCTGTTTGTGAACAATGATTTAATAACTCTGAATTCCATTACAGCCTCAAAAATAGCCATGGGCCAACAGCACCCTCTGGAAGCTTGGTAGAAATGCATAATTCCAGGTCCCACCCGAGACCTGCTGGATCCCAGTCTAGAATTTGAAAATTCCCTGGTGGTTATTTTGTAAGCTGCAACCCAAGAAGCATCACATTTTTTTTTTTTTTCTTCTACATTTTATTAAAGATTTTTGAGAGGGGAAAAAAAGCCACGAAAGATTCACTCAGACTAGTTCAGGTTATAGGATCTCACATCTCAGGCAGAAATGAGAAAGTCTCTGTCTCAGAAATCTAATAGGACCCATGAACAATCGTTAGCTTATTACTCTTGAGAATAAGGGGTCCCTGAAATAAAATGGTTTTATTGAAGCACTGCTGATACTATCCCTCAAAGGACTGCTTCTAAGACAAGTTTCCAGAGCTCCCAGCAGCAAGGGCAAGTACTATTTGGAAAAGTATCTGTTAGGCCAAAAGAGGAAAGAACATTTTCTATTAAAAGATTAGAGGAAGATATACATCGTTTGTAGTGAATCTTCACTGGCTATAGCAAGGACGGGAAGGGCTATGTGAAGAGAAAACTGCAGAGGAGGTCAGCCAGCACAGAGAGGTCAACGTGGTTTCTGGATGGGTTGGTGATGTAAGTAAGGTGTCGGTTTAGGTTTTAGCATACATTCAAGAATGTAAAATGGTCTTTTGCCATTTTCCCAGTCTCCCTTCCCTTCTATCCTTAGAGCCTTCTAGTTAATGTCTGAACATTGGAGAAACTTTTTCTTATCAAACTTCATGAACACAAATACTAGAGAGTCAATTTGGGATAAAAAAAGGTCAAGTACAGGAGTGAGTCAGGAGGTGTATTAGTTTTGTTGTTACTGTGAGCAGATGCCCAGCAGAAACAAGGAAGTACTTACACTGCTCATGGTTTGCGAGGTTTCAGCCCATCATAATGTGAGGCTATCACAGAGGTACTCATGCCATGGCACAGCAGCCATGCTGTAACAGAAGAGGTCAGAACTTGCCAGAATAGACTTCATCTTCTGAAGTTCTACCATTCCCCAACAGTGCATTAAAATTTTGAATTTTATCAATGGATTTAAGTGATTCATAATCTGTTTGACCTTGGAAACAACTTCACAGACATACAAAGAGGTATGCTATAACTTAAGCAGAAGCTTCTCAATCCAATCAAGTTGAATGAAGATGAATCATTGCAGTAGGCCTTGCCCAGTCATCCCTAACTATAATTCACTATTCTCCACATTGCCTCGGCTCCCAAGAACCTCTAGATCTCTTAGGCATGTATTCTTTATCTTCCTGCCAGCATCCTCCTTCATTTATCTATTTGTTTAATTCATAACCTGAGCCCCACCCCTTTTTTTTGGTCCATCATTACACTATCTGTTCTATCCTGTAAACTTCTTCCTTGGTATCTAAATTTCAGTTGAGAGCAAGAATGTCATTTGTCAAATTTGTCTGTTTGGGCATAGCTTTCAGCACCAGTGTCTCTCACATGCTAAACGAAGGGTCCCTCCCCTCTCCCTGCTTCTCTGTCAACTGCTGAGTCAGCCGGCACTGTGTGATGTGGAATGAATCTGCCCTGGGCTCTCTGATCAGCAGGGGCACTTGACCACAATCACATCATGATTATGTCTCATCTTAAGTGATACAAAGCAGGCTTTCAAATCTTGGCTGCAGACTCCTTTCCTTACATCACCACCTCACAGGAACATCTGCATCCTTTGGCAGCCTCTGATATCAAGGCTCAGAGATTACTTCGTGTTCAGGGTATTTCAAGTGTTGTATAACAAAATTAATTACGTTTAATTAAACTTATCCATTTTTTATGGCCCCAAACAAATCCAGAATGCCATGTAAGCTTATGAGATGGCAGCTCTCCAAAGGCTTTTGCTTTCTGAGACTTATGTAATTTTAGGGATTATTTTACACGAGCGAGTCTGATGAATGGCCTTTCAGCTTTGGTTTAGCAGCAAGAATTAGTCTCTGGGTCCTAGAAAATACAAACTGTGTCCTTTTTCTTTCCTAAGGCCCTGCAATAGCTCCCTCCCTCAAACAAGCACCGTGCTTTCTCCATCAGCTCCTTTTATGTCACACCAAAATTATGCACTGGTCCCTTCTCCCAACTAAATGAACGGCAGCAGCAGAGGGAAACCGTCGCTCACAGGTCAGGTACAGAGTGTGCAGCAGTGTAGGACTCACTAGCACACTAAACCAATGGCTAGTCTCACTTAGTACATGTTTCTCTCTGGTGGTGTGCTAACCCAGGACTCAGCGAGTTTCTTGTTCTGCAAGGGTAGAGGTACCTAAGCGACTGCATCTTGGGCCTAGACTGAAGAAATGCCTGTCTCTGGTCCACGCTGTCCAGGGGATGGAGGTCTGGCAGGAGCAGTCCCAGCTACCGTGTACTACTACCTCTCAGACAGTTTTCAAAATTAGCAAAGAACACACTGATCTGCTTAATAAGGATCCACTCGACTCTACAGATAAAACACAACCCAAGGTGGTTTATGAAGCAAATGCCTTATGGTATATCTATCTAGTAATTATATAGAAGCAGCCAATAGGCTTAATTCCTCTTCAGGAAAAACAACTAAAATGGCACAGCATAAAATCAATGGTCAGCTTTCATTTTATGTACTCCTGTACTCGATGACCTTTGAAAGTCTTCAAGGACAAGAGACTGTTTCAGAAACTCTAATTTCAAAATCTCAAGTTTTTAATCCCTGATTTCCTTTTCTGTTAAAGTAATTACAACTAATTTTTATGTCCATAAACTCTCTCTCCTTCCTACAGAGGTGACAGAACAGTGTGTCACACCATACCTTTAAAAGCTCTCTTGGTTTAGGGTGGAAGGTTCTAAGAGACTAAGTCTTCTGGATAGGATAAGACTGCTTCGCTCTTAAATACATAGCAGCTGTGACTGTCTGCATATGACTGAGCCACTCAACATTACATTATGGCCAAGCAAGGGGTACATGAGTGCCCAGTCAGAGCTCAACTACTTACAGCTCACAGATGCTAGGCGAGGAAGTCAGTTTCCTTTACAGATGCGTTCCCTTGTAAGTTGCCCATACCCCAGTGGATGGCCCCACAGTCAAATACTAACTGGACTTAGGAGGAGATGAAGTTGGAAGAGGGATATGAATAGGGAGTGGTGCCCAGGAGGAGCTGGAAGGAAGAGCAGTGAGTAAATTATGATTAAAATATGCGTGTGTATGAAATTCTCAAAAATTAAAAAGTAAATACATTTCTCTTGGTTTACTGTGAGTAGTCATTAAATCAAAACCCTAATTATGAATTATAGGGAAGGTGCCATTTTTGGCCTGAAGGACAAAATAGATGATAAAATATAATCCTGTTCTCAAGGAAACTGTCAGATAACATGTTCATAGAAAAAGGTTGATTATATCACATAACAGACACCGTAACAGAAGAAAACAGAAGGGAAGCATGCTCAGATCTATGGGCTACAGAGAGAACTCCTAGGGAAGGTAGTTGAAGAATGTCATGGCAGAAGACTAGTTAAGAATCTCAGGGGTCTGGGAGAGTACAGATGAGACTCTAAACTCTGAGGAAAGGCTGAAGCTCTGAGAAGAAGCAGGACCAGTCACTAAGGAGGAGGAATCAACAGGAGCAGCCTAGGGAAAGCTGGCAGTCACCATGACTGTGGAAGATGGTCAAGAGGTCACTGAAATAACAAGGCAGATGACCCAGTTGTTCGGAGACAAATACAGACAGCAGCTGGAAGTGCTGAGATACCCAGCTGTGGTGTATAGCCAGCTGTGGTGTATACTCAGCTGTGGTGTAATCGATCTTCCTTAAGAGTCAGGACTGAATTTATAGCTATTACTAAAAATCAGTCCTAGTCTTGGTGTGAATGGGATAGGAAGACGGTTAAGAAAAGAATCCCGAGAGTGGCAACCTATATTAAAATCAATCATTTTACGTCAATGCCCAGATGTTTCCATGTTTTCTTTTTGAAAACTGACAGCATTTGTAAGAAAGATTCTGTCTCATTTTCTTACTATCAGAAACTAGGTGCAGACCCATGATACCTGCTAAAAAAGCACATGAAGAATGTCTTCAGAGGGCTAGAAAATTTATAAATAACTGCCAGTAACCTCCAAATATAAGTGCAATGTGTTACTTTTGAGTAGGCTAAATTAACAATACAAACCCTGCTTCAGGAGTTTGCCACATGTTTTAATTTTATGAATCTATCCTCGAGTGTCTTTCATATTACTGGACATAATGAAAACAATAGTACTTTACATTATAGGAAATATGTTTATTTTTTGTGCACTCAAAAAAAAATACTCATTCTTTGTCAGGGCTGGTCCATTATACTGTTTCTTTGGAGATAATGAAATATACATAAAATTATTAGCCATTTAACAATAACATTAAATTTTCTGTATTGTATGAAAGACGGGTATGAACAAGGGATCCAGAACCTGCCTGTAAAACCAAGAAACAGGGACTAGGTACACAGCTCAGTAGTAGAGCACTTGTCTAGCATGTGCAAGGCCTTGGTGTAACCCTCAGCACTGTGAAAACAAACAGAATAAGCATTTCCAGTGGTGGGTATAGGAGCCTACTGCCAAATTCTAACAGAGCACATACTGGTCAAGTGTACAACACATCCTTACTTTCAGTATGTTTCTTGATGTTTCGAAATCAGTTTGTGAGAAAGAAACGCAGAGATGTGATCATTTCTGTTAGAGCATGTCTCCTCTGAGAATGGGACACATAGTACCTAAGTGCCCCAAAGCTCTTTTCAACTTCTGGCCTACATAATGATGTCCATCAAAGTCCACGAAGCCACAGAGAATATTTAGTTTTGACTTTTGAGCAGGTGTAACACCAGCTCTTCATCCTCTGCTAAGGACAGGCCTGTATCCAAAGGCTCTAATGTTTCCCACTTGGCCTTCTTTCCATGATGACTTCTTGGTAGTATATCGTCCACTTCAGGGTTACTCCTTTTCCTCATTCCTTGCTTCTTCTTGGTGTCACTGGTGGGAACAAATCCAATGATTTACTTTATAAGTAATTAACCCAATATGAAGTTAAAACATTTAAAATGGGACAGAATAACCCAAATGCAAAACAGATAGTTGGTAAAATGACATTATACGAGACAGAAAGAAACCAAAATACCATGACACTTATGTCATAAATATACACCTTCCCATTGGTGCATGGTTAGAGGGCCTATCATAAAACAGGCATATACAGGGTACTGCATAAACTATATGGCAGTCAATATAATAATGACAAGGAGCTCTGGATATATTATTCAAAATTTGAAGACACTGAGAAACTCCTTAGATATGTCAGACTATAATATATCCCTTGTTTTTAACACATCAAAGTATCTCTATTTGAAGTTAAGCTACCCTTTAGGTAGCAGGCTATAGAGGCTATAGATACAGATAAGGGTATCAGGTACTACTTCTAATATTAGCTGGATTATGTTACGATAAAGAGCCTAAAGTGTCAAAAAGCACCAAATCAACTTCCTTCCTTTAAAACTGCAGACCTAGTGTGCACATAGAGTCTTGAGAAACTGAGTGCTGTTGGATAACCCTGTACACATCCTGCATACCAACTATTAAAATAAAACTATCTTCTGAGAAGGGGAAAAAAAATCACTAAGTGTATTCAATAAAGACAAAACACAGGGCAGATGAAAGGCTACCTGAGTTCAAACCTGGAAACTCACATGGTAGAAGAAAATTGCTTTCTGACTTCCACAAGTGGCCATGGCATAGTCGTAAGTCAATAAATGTATTTTAAAGAATCTTCAACACTTTAAGATATCAAATTCAAGATGACACAATGGAGGGCATGGGGCAAGATGGCAGCTGAGTAAGAACGCTGACAGTCTCCCCTCCACCCACTCGCCAAGTGGAACAGCTATGTACATGCTAACTGATCAGCACAGAGCTAAGGAAGTCAGCAATCACTTCAGAATAGCTCACTATAGTAAAAGGACATTTATATAAACCATGTGGTAACCACAAAGCAAACATCTGTAACTGACAACTGCAAACAATAACAGGAAGTCAACTTACAGCAACAAGGCAATTCCCTGACTACCAGGAAAGACTGTGAGAAAGTAAACACAATACTAGATATTTTATACAGAAAAGTCCCCCAAATACCAACAAATTATTGGAACTAATCAGTAAACTCAGCAAAGATACAGAACGTAAAATCAACATATAAAAACCAACAGCATTACTCTATCTCACAATGAGTTACTGAAATATAAATCAGGAAGCCCTCCTATTTATAGTTGTCCTAAGAAAGAAAACATCTAAGAATAACACCTACAGCGAAGTGGCTTGACAATGAGACACTAATGGGAAGCTTTTTAAAAGGAAACAAAAAAGTAAAATTTGTTCTATATTCATAAGAGTGAAAGAATCAATATTGTTAAAAATGTCCAAAGTGACTTCCAGAGTCAACATGATCTCCATCAAAGTGTCAATGTCATTCCACACAGAAGTGAGGAACAATTCTCAAATTTACATGGAACTAAGAAAAAATTCCTAAAATTTACATGAACCCACCATGAGGTGGGAGAAGGAGAGAGAAAAGGGGGGAAAAGGAAGGAGGAAACTAGGGAGGGAGAGAAGGGAAAGGAGAATGGGAGGAAACAGTAGCCAATCAAATAAACTCTGAAGTTTTATTATTTACTTAGAATTGTTCTGAGAATTAAATAAAACCAGGTAAATAAAAACATACAGTAGTTCTTAACACATTAACTTTCTGCCTAAAAATTATACCCATTCAAAAAATTCTCACAGTGGCTGTATATAATAACCAGCAAAAAATGCTACATAAATATCACATTATATTCCAACTACATGATGTATTAAAAAAAGAACGAATTGTTCAAGTCTGAATGGACTCCATTACTGTTTAGAAGATAGCCAGATCGAAAAGTGAAAATGCCTAGTCAGCATATCCATTATAACCAGCTGGAAGCAAAACTAGAGATAATTCCCCATTTACCTCCCAGAATCCCAATGCTCTGACCCGGCCACTTTCTTCCCCAACAGGGAAAGGCAATACGATACAATGCAGTATTCAAAGCTCAACTTAGAAAGGGTGCCTGAAGCAACCAACAAGAAAGACTTCAAAAAGAGCTCAACCAGCAAAGAATTTAGAGAATTTTTGTATTTTTAAAAAAGTAAAAGCTTTTTAAAAAGATAGTCACAATGCACTTAGAAGTGTAGGCAATTCTGTGCCGATCCCACTAGGTTATAGTGTCATCTATGACTAGATGATACAGACACGCTGGTTTTGTCCAGCTTGCACACTGAGTGCACCTGGGAGAGGTGCACAGAAAGCTTCATTAGTAGGCTCTACTAATGTATCTTCCTCATGTAATGTGCTCCTGCACATTATATTCTCTGCAGGAAATAGCTGCTTCAGTTCCCCCCCCCCCCGAAAGGAAAATTGAATATGAATGTTGCCTATGTTCAATTAGCAACTGAAATTTTATGAAGGCATTTTATGATTACTTTCTATAGCAAATAAGTAGTGGTATGAATAACAAATCATCTGGTAATAGGATGGGGATTCTATAGATAATCTGCCACAATTTAAGCTCTAAGAAATAGTAATCAGAAAAGCAACACTCTGGTTTCATCAGAAAGGTCTCTTCCCAGTGCCCTCAGCTTTCTCACATCCTGCTGCATTTGGCAGAGACCTCTGTCCTCTGAGCACTTGATACTTGGTGGGAGCTCATTGGATCTAAGGAGGGGCTGGGACTTCATCAGTTAGCAAACTAATACAGGCCATGTTCAATTAATTTCTTGGTTCTTAGATTATTTTCTACAAATCCTAGAAAGACGACTTATGGCCAAGAGTTCTATCAGGTAGCAGACAGCAGCTGTGATGGTTAATACTGACTGTCAAGTTGACAGATCTAGAATCACCCATGAGACAACATGAGCATACCTGTGATGGAGTTTCTCATTGGGTTAGGTGAGATGGGATGATCCACCCTAAACTCAACTCCAACGTTCCATGGGCTGGGGTCATGGACTGAATAAAACTGAAAACCATCTGGGCATCAGTATTCACTCCTCTCTGCTTCTTGACTGCATATGCAGTATGATCAGCTTCCAATGACCC
Source organism: Onychomys torridus (assembly GCF_903995425.1). Lineage (NCBI taxonomy): Eukaryota > Metazoa > Chordata > Mammalia > Rodentia > Cricetidae > Onychomys > Onychomys torridus. Next base: position 46,550,431 of record NC_050449.1, read on the forward strand.
TGCTGCCATCTCTTCCCAGACATAACTGATTGTGCCCTTAAAAGAACTCCAAGCTAAAGCAAACCATCCTTCCCTTAAGTTGCTTATTGTCTGGTATTTTGTCACATCAACAAGGGGAAAACAAAACAAAACAAAACCTCTCACAACAACACAGCAACACATCACCAGTGTCATTTTGCAAGTAGATGGAAAAACATCCTGAAGATACCGAGGCTGGAAAAATGAAAACGTAGTTCACTCCAAAACAGAAATTTACAATATGAGCTCCATAAAGTAAGTGAACTCCAAAGAACTGAAGGGGGTAAAGCGGCACACAGCTACTGACAGCTAGGTAGTGGCCTTCAGGGCGGACAGAATGTCTGGGTTTGAGTTCCACCTTTTAACCTCCTATCAGAGCCCTTATAAAGGATGGAAAGTGCTGGCATCTTTCCCCAATCTTCAAATGTTTGAGCCAAGGGTCAGGTAGGACCATAGTACACTTGACAAAGCACATCATAAAATGCAAAAGGAAGGCTTAGCTTGGAGCACCAAAATGCTATTATCAAAGTCAAAAAATTCACAGATATTAATCTTTTAATAATCTAAACCATAGAGACTTCATTAGTAATGTGTACCTAAAGATCAAATCATACAACTAAGTACAGAGTAAAACATTTTCATTTGATATGTGGTATGAATAGACAGCAAGAAGGAAATCCAATGACTGAGACTTGACTGAAAACAGCAATACAAAAGCATCTCACAGTACCTAAACCAAACACCTGAGCCAATTATGAAGAAAAGAGAAAAGTGGAATGTGATGTTTTAAATGCTAATATGTACTGGTGAACTGATTTTTAAATGGGACATAACTTTCTTATTTCCTAAAATCTCTGAACCCCAAACTCAGAGATCTTCTAGAAGCTGAACTTATTTTTCTGTAGTTTTGATTTTCTGGCTTCAACATTTAAATTATTTTCAGACAATTTAAATTGCACATCCTACAACACAAACAGCATCTGTGTTAAACTCAAGAGCAACAAAGGATTGGGGGGCACGAGACCCCAGTCTGCACACTGGATCAGCATCCCCACCAGCGCTCTCTCTTGGGAGTAAGGTATCTCTTCCTCGCTGTCATGTCTGGCATTTAAGACTCATCTCTGTTTCATCATCTTCCCTTCGAAGGTACACAGGTACTCAACTGGCTTATTAGTATGGATCTTTCCCTTGAATTCAATACAGCTCAAATTGTTTATTAGTCATTTGGCACCTAGGATTGTTACTTACTTATACTAATGTGATTTTTCTCACCTGTACGCCATTTGGCAGCACCTTTAAAAAGTTTTAAAGAAAGCATGCCCAGAATTTTTTCCCTGGGAATCTTGCCCAAGGCAATACTTAAGGGTATGCTCAAAAATTTCTTAAGAAAGATATTTAACATAGAGCTATTTTTAATTTTGGAAAGTTAAAAACCCCCAAATCCAACCCTAAAGGATTAATTCATTAAATACGTTATAAAATTAAACATGATATTAATTAGCTACTGCAAAATTTTCTTTCTGAAAACTGAAAAAAATTAAACCAACACAGAATGAATACCCATCCACATTTTAAAAATGTATGTGTGGAAAATGATTTGGAGGTTTATTTTTAAATGTTCTTTTTTGCTAATACATATATCTTCTACTTTTTCTGTAACCATCCTATATTAGTCTTTGAAATAAAAATTAAATTCAAAGTTCTAAGTAGCTAGGTCATGCTTACTATTCTTTGTAATTACACAAAGATTCAAGGCACAGTGTGAAAAAAAAAAAAGGTTCCCATCAATAACCTAACTTAGCACAGAAACAGAGAAACAGTAATGGATGATGGTTGATTTCATTAGTTTTTAAAAAGCTAGGAATTGTAGTGCACCCCTGTGATCACAGATAGCCCTTGCAGGTTGAGGTCTGGACTATATAATGAGATTCTGTCTCATAAACAACAGAAGAAATAAAAATATATAAGCTAAATTACATTCGAGCCTTTGTTTAGGCCCCCAGAGCATCTCCTCTTCTTCCTGTAGTCATGTGTCACCTTTAGCCTCCTTCTTGCTAATTGGATCCTGTAGTGGACTGGAATGGCTATAAATTCTTATATGCATAACCTACCATGAAGTTAGCATCAGTCAGGACACATAAATAGGTAGAAGAGTGTTTGGATGAAAAGTAGCTGAAAATATCCTCTGGCAGGAATACAGATAACTATAAGATCATTATTATACTATTAGGTTACATATTTAATTGCCCAAAGTATTCATGATTCAAATTTCAAATACTAGGATAAATTATGGGTTGGGAATTTAGCTCAGTGGTAGAGTGCTTGCCTAGCAAGCACAAGGACCAGGGTTCGATCCTCAGCTTAAAACAAAAACAAAAACAAAAAAAACCTAGGATAAATTATTTATTCTTTTCTTTTTTTATTAAGAAATTTTCTATTCATTTTACATACCAACCACAGATCCCCGTCTCCCCTCCCCCCATTCTGTTTTTAGAGAAAGCTGTCAACAGTTCTTCAGACCTTCATTCAGAGAGGGCTTTCCGAATACTTCATCTAAAGTGCACTTCAATTCTGCCTTCACTAGTTATTTCTTCCAAGGCCCTCATGACCGACTGTGTCCTACTTTCTGCTTATTTCTTTATGGTCTGTCTGTCTCCCAGCAGTATAGGCTCTATGAGAGCTAGGGTCCATTCTTTTTCACACTCTGCCCACTATAGAGTCAATTTTCAGTTTATTAATATCTACATTCATAGAGTAAATGCTGAAGAACCAAAAGAGGGCACTGCCCAGGCTCTGGTTTTGTAATGTGGACATACTCTCTGTATATCAAATACATCACATGGCATTCATTTCACTATATCTTTCATTTCAACCAAGGCAGTAGAATATTTTTGCACACTATTCTAATGTAGGGGCTAATATTTTGAATATCAAGCACTTAATGAACAATTCTGAGATGGAAAATAATAAAAGGAGACATTCCAGACAACATCAGTCTACCAATTGCATGCTGATTTAGAATCTCCTAGCAGCTTCACCTCTACTAATCACAATGATTACCGTGCATCACTGACCCACTGCATTTCATATCTAGCTTCCTTTTACTCTCATTAGATCTTCAACAATAATCTTGCAAGTTGAGCATTATCATTTGGTTGACTGTGAAAACCACTAAGAGCTTAAGTAATATGTCTAAGCTCCACAACTTGTAAAAGAAATCAAAATTCAAAGCTTTGACTGCAGGAAAGCCAGGATTTGTTGTTGTTGTTTTAGCACAGAATTAACTTCCCCAAACCCACACTTCTTCTCAATGTCCAAAACTACATGGAGTGGTGCATGTGAGTCTCTTGGTTCACAGCACCTCATGTAGCTCACATATCACCACTCGCTAGAGCAACTGCTTTTGTACTATCAGTGTTTATGAGATCATTCTGCAGAACCAGACAGAGTTTAAATTCCCATGTACTGATAGGGTGTCGGAGCCCAAATTACTCAGGGTCAGAGAATCTGAGCTTGCTTTACCCAGCAGGGCTGCATAATGGATGATTTGGCCACTGGCATGTTTGCCAGGTATTTGGAAGATTCTACACGTGGTTCTACGGTGTGTTCTGATTTTGCAAGGAGGTCTTTTGCCTCTCCCCCTGGCATATCATAAAAAGTCCTTTTAAATAAACCTGTTGGGTACTGACCCAGGTCCTCCCGAAGCTCTCTCGTGTTTCTTTCTTCTCGTCATCTAGGTCTCTTTTTCTGTCTGACGGTTTCTTATCCCTCTCTCCTCCACCTGAGAACCCTTCAAAAGGTGGGAGCTGGACTCCACAACAGGGAAAGGCAAAGAGGGGGAAACTGACTCAATGATACACTTTTCCATCAATCAGAAACATAATGATGTTGCAGTTCTTAGGAAGCTTTAGCCAGCACTTACCGGAGTCAGAAGGAGGCGGGGGAGACAATTACATATTACAATAGGAAGAACAAAAGAAAAACTGATACCTGCCATGAATATAGTTCACTGATCACATTAAACAGCATATTTTAAAATAATGTAGGGGATTAGGAAAACAAAACAACAATAATAACAACCCGGATCAGAATGCCCTTTAACTGAAAACTATACTCCCTGGGGTACAAGGTTGTTTCAGTTAAAACTACTATTCCAAGCCTTAAGAATGCTTCAAGTGTTGTAAGACATGGCTGTAATCTAGGCTGGAAGACAAAGATCTGCTAAGAATACTTGTCAATTTCGGCTGTATGCAGTGCTTTATTGGAATATAGCATAGTGGTGTAAACTCCCAAGTACATTAGGGCAAGTAGTTCACATAAGCTTGACTTTGGAAAAGAGGATGTATTGTATTAGAGCTCCTGTACTGAGGAAGGCTGTGTGTGCGCGGGCGTGTGCGTGTGCGTGCGTGCGTGCGTGTGTGTGTGTGTGTGTGTGTGTGTGTGCACGCACATGTGTTCCATCATAAAACAGAAGATCAACATCACTGTACACTCTAGAAATCTAACAAAAGCCAGCACAAAGAACCACTGAAAGAACACATTTTAGTGCAGCATCCATACACATCTTCAACTTCTTTATTTTCCTCCTCTCTTTCTCTTTTAAAATGCACAGAAAAGAAATTGAGCAAATCTGCAACTGGTCTGGGGGCCAGGAAGATGAGGTGGGTATTTAGTGGTACAGAAACAAATATTCCCTCATACAAAATCCCTAAAGTTTAAATTGTCTGTGGAAAGCTAGTGTAGGACCAAGTTCAGCCATCTTGCTGCCCAGTTTAGGGTCTCTGTTTGTACAAAACTTTCCTCAGTCAACAAATGCAGCTTGGACATTTTTTTTACTACATAATTTAAAACTAGTAATAAATAAACATGTACAAATTCATTTAAAAACATTCTCCAAAAGTTTTGTATCTATTCTCGTGTACTGACACTTTCAAATTCAAGTAAGTTATGTCAGAGATGTTTCCTCTTATAAATTTTAATTTATAAAATCATGGCAATAGACCTAATGGAGAGTGTACTCCATAAAATCCTTCTATACTGAAGACTACCACTGCTTATGGAATCAGTACTAAGAATAACATTCTCAATGCCGCAATTCTCAATTTTCTGCTGGAACTAGGAAGAATTATGCAGGAGAATGTAGCACAGGAAGATGTCTAGAATTTATTATAAACATAACTGAAAATGCTAAAAAAAATTAATCTTAGATCAGAAGTCTAATCATCAGAAAAGATCTGGGTTGGTGAGAAGGGAGAAGGGTATAAAAACAACCGCTCTCACCATCCTATCTTGGCCATATTTCCTTTCATTAAAAACCCACATATTATTTGAAACTGGCAAAATCTTTTTGTTGTTGCTCATAAATAATCTGGGGATTTAGTTAAGAGCCAGGAGCTCCCTTTCAGACAGACACAAAGTTATACCTGCTACCCAAATAACCACAGTATTATTTTCTATGCTATTTCTAGATTTTTGAGATTGCTCTAACACTTATCTGTAGAGTCAAGGTTAAAAACAACTCCACTCTGCAGAAACTTTAAACATGTAATTATTTCTCCTCCCATATTGAATTGAAATATCATCTAAGTTTAAGCTAGAAAATCTTGCTACTAATCTACATGTAGAGTATTTTGTCCTCCCCAGAAATATATCAGCTTCCATCTCAAACTACTTTAACTGATTAGTTTTCAATATCAAAGATCATCATGCACCCAAACATATCCCTAATGTTCCACCTATCTGACAAAATTAAGTCTTAAAGTTTAATATTACTCTTCAAATGACTTCAAAAGAGCGACAACTCAAGTCTTCACCAAAGTTGCTCATTAAATAATTACTTATACTGATAAAAACAAACAAGAATCAAAAGCATGGACACAACCTAAAATTCTAAAAGGAAAAATACTAATGGACTATCTATTATTATAATATAATAATATTAATGGAAATTTGATGCAAAGGAGTGACAGGGTGCATGTATCACAAACATAAATGCCCTCACATAAAGCAATGTCACCAGTGATGTCACCATGAAGGTGGGGTGACTAAATGACAGAGTAGAAAGCACAAGCAAAACCTAGATACAAAGGAAGTCAAGAAGGAGGTTTCCTAACCTACAGTCTGACTTTGAAGTTTCTCCAAATAGTTCCGTTTTCAAGTATTTCAGAGATAGAAGATAAAGTGAAAGGATGGCAGGCTTGCAATGAAAGACATGCATTATTTATATTGTTAAGCTGACCTGACCTTTTTTCTGTATCTGCCAAGCCACAATGAGATTAACCAGCAAGCAGAGAGGTTCAGATGAATGGAAACTGTAAAATAGTTTTTACACACACACACACACACACACACACACACACACACACACACACACACACGAGAGAGAGAGAGAGAGAGAGAGAGAGAGAGAGAGAGAGAGAGAGAGAGAGAGAGAGAGAGAGAGAGAATAGTTCTTAAAAGAAAAAATGGAAAGGAAGGGTTAGATGGTTCAGTGGATAAATGACTTGCTATGTAAGCTTCAGACTGAGACTGAATTCCCAGAACATGTATAAAGCTAGGTACAATGATACTATGTGTCTGGAATTTTCATGCTCCCAAGGCGAGATGTGTGCCAAACAACAAGGAGAAAATAAGGACTGACACCTGATGTGCTGGCTAGTTCAATGTCGACTGACACAAGGGACAGTCATCTGAGAGGAGGAAGCCTAGACTGAGAAAATGTCTCCGTAAGTTTGGGCTGTAGGCAAACCTGTAAGGCATCTTCTTAATTAATGACTCCTGGGTGGTGCCATCCCTGGGCTGGTGATGGTCCTGGGTTCTATAAGAAAACAGGCTGAGCAAGCCATGGGGAGAAAGCCAGTAAGTAGCACCCCTCCATGGCTTCTGCATCAGTTCTTGACTCCAGGCTCTAGTTCAGTTTGAGTTTCTGCCTAGACTTCTTTCAATGATGGACTATAATGTGGAAGAATAACGCCAAAGAAACCCTTTCATCCTCAAGTTTCTGTTGGTCATGGTGCTTTGTAACAGCAGTAGTGACCCTGACTAAGGCACCTGCGGTTGTCCTCTGACATCCACTGGTGCACTACAGCATGCACATGCCCTAACTCATACATATGAACACATGCACGCGCACACAGGAGATAAGAATTGTTTCTGCCTATCTTTTCTTCTGCATAACTAATCTTTGATACATATATGCTTGTGAAAAGTCCTCTGTATATTACAAAGCTGACTGAAATCTTGAAATAGAAGTTGCTGAGCAAAAATGACTGGAGAGATGCCACAGAACTCAATATTAAGAGAACCTATACAGATTACACTAGTTCACTAAGACATTTACAAAGGCAATCCAACTTATTCAAAGATAAAACCACCATCAAACAGATGTTTCAAAGATAAAACCAAACACACAAAAGGCAAACCAAAACCAAAACCAAAAACAAACAAAAAAACACTGATCATCTATTGATTAGTATTAAGAACCAGTTAAGAACAGCTAATTACATATGAATTGGACCCATTTACTCAAAACAGGCTAAGGTATCATCCATACAGAAGTTATCTGTAGAGAAATCATGTTTAAATTGTGACAAGAGTCTAAGTACAAGTTATAACTCTAACTGGACTTATGTTATCTAGAACAACCTACCAAATACACCACTACACAACAATTCCTGTATGGATACCCCCCACCTTTATTTTGGCAGTAATAGATAATGAACTCAGAGCCTTTCACGTGCTAGGAAAGCACTCTGCTTTAGTCTGGCAATTTCTTATAAAGGAACCAGACTTAGTTCAAGGCTGTAGTCTACAAATAAAAGATCAAAAGAGAACAAAAAGAAAAAAAGCCGGGCAGTGATAGCGCACACCTTTAATCCCAGCACCCGGGAAACAGAGCCAGCTAGATCTCTGTGGATTGGAGGCCAGCCTGGTCTACAGAGCAAGATCCAGGATGGGTACCAAAACTACACGGAGAAACACTGTCTCAAAAAACAAACAAACAAACAAACAAGAAAAAAAAAAGATCAAAAGATAGAAAGAACCTAATATTTTCTTTTTCATTTGAAACATTAAGGTTATAAATATTAAATACTCAATTTTATTAGATAGTGAATGAATATCTAGAACATTCAGGTGTTATCCCCAGGCATGCAAATCACAATTTTCATGCATTACAATTTCAATACTTCACACTTAACTCTTTACAACCACAAATGAACTAAAAGCTCCATGAAAGTGTAGGAACAGTATTTTCTGTTGACTCTTTTGTGCTGTGTCTGCATTTATTATGGATAGCGCGTGTCAGGAACTAAACCATTTTTTGTAGAAAGAAGGTATGGAGAGAAATGACACATACTCAAGAGACTAGCAAATCTGGTATTTCATTATTTTTTTATTTAATTTTGTGTGGGTGTTTATGTGTATGTGCTTGTGTGTATTATTTATGTGCCAGTGCTGGCAGAGGCCAAAAGAAGGCAACACAGCTCCTGGAACCAGAGTTACAGGCAACTGTGCGCCACCTGATATGGGAGCTGGGAACCGAACCTGGGTCTCCTACAAGTATGGCAAGTACTCTTAAATTAAATAGAATGTGGGTTAAACAATGCAAAACATTCTGCCACCGACATAAATACTTGTTATCATTCAAGCATTGTGACTACAATACACAGGCTACTTGAAAGAAAAATCATTTATGATCTCAAAGGCAACTGGTTAAGTTAGCGTTTTTTGCTACAAGATAAAAAGCTTCAAAACATATTAGAGATAAGAACAAATGACTGTGCACTCATAACAGACCAATGAATAATGTCACCAATAAGTCAACCAAAACAAAGTCCTAGTTTTCCTAGGAACTTATATTGTCTTTGTTTTAGTAATAACAACAAAAAGAAATCCTAACAGCTATTAGGATTTTAACTATTAACAAAAAGTTAATCCTAACCAATTCCACAAACCCAAAAAGGAAAGAGGAGGAAAAGCCAGAGAAAACTGAACCAATCTTTGAAAACAGATGAAAATGAGGAAAGAATCGGAGAAAAAAAAAGCAAGATTTTCTGTTTGGTTCTGCTACAAAAAAGAATACACTAAACTTGGGGCTTGAGGCAGAGTTTGGCTCACTCAGCACGAGCCTCTTCTGTATTATGAGCACATTCCTGCCCCTTGCCCTCATTTCAGCTGAAGATAAACTAGGTTGCTTTTTTAAAGTTCACACATGAGTACATTTATATTTATCCCCTTCCCCTCTCTTCCATGCTGGAGCCTTAGAAGGAACTTGAAGTCACATGATGTTCATTGCTACTGAGACCACACTAAGCAAGAGCTGTGTCTCTGCTATGCTAAATTAAAGGGGTTGAATGATGAACATTAGAACCCTCTGGAGTGACACAAGAGACATCACTTTGGATAACTCCACAGAGGCCTGAGGATAGTTCAAATTCTCCTGCAGCTGTGCAATGACCTGAGAAGAAGGTCAGAAGTAGAAACTTTAAAATCCTGGAAGATCTCCCTGGGGAAGAACTACTGACCACAGATTCAGTCATTCTTCACTAAATCTGGCTCTGCTTCTGCCTTCTTCCTACTAACAAAGTGTCTTTCCATGTAGAAAGACAAAAGTGTTACTTACAATGAATATTTATGAGCAGCAACAAAGCACAGGAAACTTTCAAATGAAACCAATTCATACTAGCTCAAGACTAACTACTATTTTCTAATTGCTCTATCAAGTCCCTTAAGACAGAACTCATCTTCGGAAGCACCAAGTTTATATCCAAATAATAAGCTTCTGAGAGATCAGCATGAGAATTGTTGATACTTGGTGGAGCCCAGAAAGAGCACAGCAAGCAAATCTGTAAACATGCAAGAACACCCAAGAGCTGGCAGCACAAAATTAAGTCAGCAACAGGCAAAGACAAGATGAAGCCCAACTGGAACAACATAGGAAACCTGTGGCTACATTATTTCTGTAAACAGTAGTAGCTTCAGCAATTATTACTATTAAATTTACTATCTTTAGTCTTCTGAATACTTTAGCTAAATATAGACTATTATTTGTACCTTATAATAAACCCTGCTTTCTAGTCTAGGAATGATAAATAGGGTTTAACTTGTGTATCAGTTCCACTTGATTGATAGAGGATATGTTGAGAAACATGATTTGGGCTACTTGAAAAGAAATATAAATTAAACATATCTTCCATAAGGACATAAAACACCAGTGGTATGTATCTGCCAACCAGAGTCTAGTCCTGTAGATGAATTTCTACATAGTCCAGTGATTCTGAACACCCCTACCCAAGCCCCAAGCAGCACCTAGCAATAGCTAAAAGACATTTTTGGTCTCAACTCAAAGGCTGGGAATGTGCTACTCCTAGTGACCACACACAGTGTTAATACCTATAGCCCCCACTGTCCCAAACACTGTATTGCCTGAACCAGAATACCAACAATCCTAAAGCTAGTCAGTACACAGACCCAGGTCTTCAGTCAAATATCATCAAATGTGTCTTCAGTTTTCCTGACCAACTTCTCTACAGGTCACGGCAGTCCTATGTAATGTGACTGAAGTAGTAAAACTAGGGAATCAGTTTCATTTACACTAACATTTTCTGTGATCATGGACATAAATTATTCTATCCCTTAAAGGTTTTGTTTCTTGTTTCTATCTATAAGAAGAGAAGGCTAAACTACATGTGTTCACACACACAAACACGCAAGCAAACACACACACGCACGCACGCGCGCGCACACACACACACACACACGAGATTAATAGGGAACTCTTGAATATATTGATGGAATAAAATCCTCATGCTAGCAATAAAACCCCATCTTCCCTTCAATAAAGAATATTTTGTAGCCGGGCAGTGGTGGTGCACACCTGTAATCCCAGCACTCAAGAGGCTGTGAGTTCAAGGCCAGCCTGGTCTACAAAGGACAGGACAGGCTCCAAAGCTACAGAGAAAACCCGGGGGGGGGGGGGTGGGTATTTTGTTAGCTTGAGACAAACTGAGCAACTTTAACCTTCCAGAGTTAACTAGCTGCCCCAGAAATTAAACTTGTCTTAATTTTCATGTAATACTTAACTATCTTCCATCTGAATCCCCCACATTAAATTAAAATGCTTTGGAGGGCTGGGGATTTAGCTCAGCGGTAGAGCGCTTGCCTGGCAAGCACAAGGTCCTGGGTTTGATCCTCAGCTCCCCCCCCAAAAAATTAAAATGCTTTGGTACCTTTCAATACTCTATCTCCTTTATTATTATTCTATCTGCTCCTAGCTTCTTCTAATCATGTAAATTCTGTTGTTTTTTGCATTATTCTTAGGACCAAGTATATAGCCTCTTATACGTTTATCACCAATCAATTAAGAAATTGAAGTATTTCAGGGTCTCAATACTCATGTCATCAATACCAACAGTGAAAACAAGATGGATCTGCAAGGGTTCCTATAAAAAGGAATTGTGTAAAGTCAGGCTCTCTAAAAGATAATTAAGAGGATAAAGCTATTATAAAAACTAATATGAGATTATTAGAGAACAAATTACATTAGCTGTAATAGGAAATGCTACTATGTAGGTAGCAAAGACAGAAACATAAAACACAATGCATGCCTTTTGATAAATGACTGAGAAACTGATCCCAAATCACTTACTCTAATGGCACAAACATGTATGTAATTTTAAAAATCCTGACAAAATCACTTTTTTTTCCCAAGGTGTCTCTTAGAGTAGACAAAAAAAAAAAAAAAAAAATCAGGAAAAAAATTCAGATATAGAAGGACTGCTGACCCTTGAAAGGTTTGGTCTATCTTTCAAAGCAGTGTCAAGCAACCACACAAAATATGACTGCAGAACAAACTGTAAGAACCAACTGACCCTCTACCATAGAGTTAAATTACACAGAAACAGCTCAAGTCATGCTGTAGACCAAAGTACATCTATCAAGAGAGATCCTATACACCTCTGGGGGGTCCCTTCTACAAGAACATTAAGGTAACATTTGGACCATCAGACTGTTACACTCAAGCATCAAGGAACTTTCTGAAGCCGTGTGCGTAGATTTACTTTGAGAAGTCACTTCTAAATATCAAGAACACAGCCTGAACTAAATCACTTACTCTTACAGCACAAAATCTATGTATTTTTCTAAAGCCTGATGAAACCATCTTACCCTTGGTGGGTTTTGCACTAGTAAAACTATATGCCTGTCATTTAGCATCTGGAAACACTATCAAATGTGGGTATGTTTACTAGCTAGTTGCCCAATAGCAAGTCCCTGAAGTTTCTGGCACCAGTACATTTAAATAAGTAAATTTCTCCTTTTATCAATAAGTACACAGTTTGAATAAAGACTAACTCAGTGTCTTTCTACAGCGTGTTTTTCCAAGAAGATAATCTTTGAGAATTTTGCAAAGTGTTGTTCTTGTTTAAAAACAAATTACTGTTTTCTGTGGCCTATTACTTCAACTCTAGACTCCCTAGGCTAGCATCTGAAGGGTTCCATCAACCATTGACTGTCTTCACATCAAGAATATTAACTTATCTTTCACTGCTATCTAACTTCTATTCAGTGATTTAGAAAAACCATGAAGCTTAAAACTCAATAAGCTTATTATAATACACAGTACTCTAGGGGAAAAATGCTAAGTAAGTCACACCATTATTCAATTTACCACATTTCACTTAGTTTTGGCATACAAGCAAATAGATAATAGACAGTCAAATGAACAAGTTTTAAATGGAAAGAATTTAGCTGTTTACATAGAAAATTTCTATTGTTTTATTTGCTGATATGAAAAAAATGTCAAAGTATAACTTCCTCTTTTAAACTTCAGAGGCTTTTGATTTTTTAAAAAAAATACGTTTGTTTATGTATTCACTCATTCATTTGTGTGGGAGATTGTAGAGGGTGTGCTCATGTGTGGAGGCCTGTAATATACATTATATTGGAAGACTGTTGGTACCATTTGAAACTATTCAAGAGTCCTCCAAGACTCCCCATTAGGGGATGGGCACCCCAAACCTCCTTTGTGACAGCACAGGAGGACTGAGAGCAAAGGCCCAAGAGTACAAACACTGCGCCCTTGAGAACAGCTAGAAGATAAACAATTTCCAACAGAGGTAGGCCTCTAGTGTGCACACCCTGACATAAATGCCTGCAGTGGAGAGATGAGTGACAAGTTCTGCCACGAGAAGCTCATCCATGGAGAGAAAGTACAATTGGGAACTCCAGCTTTGCTGCTTGCACCTCCCCAGTCAGCTTCTACTGGACACTGTGAGGGGCAGATCTGATGAGGCTATCACTAAGTGGTGCTATTTGTTCTTTAATTGGAAGTCCTGCCCAAGGCGATACTTGGCCCTGCTTGGGACTCCTCTATTGGGAACTTCATCTGGCTGCCTTCAAGAGGCATGCCCAAGATAATATTGTAGATTAGTTTCTGAACTGTACAAAACAAAGTCAGAAGACAACTAACTGGAGTCAGTTCTCCCATTAGACCATGTATTTCTCTGGGATCAAACTTGACTGAAAGTACCTTTATCTGCTGACCCACCTCACAAGCTCAATATATTTTTTTTTTAAAGACATGATCTCCCACTTCACTTGTATAGTCCAAGATGGTCTTTCACTTATGGTGAATCTCCTTTCTCAGCCTCCTAAGTGGTGGAATTACAGGTATGTACCACCACACCCAGGTTTTCATCAATAATTTTTTTCATAGCATTTTCATCAAAACCCAATAGTTGATGAAAATAAAGCCCCACCTGTTTGTACTTACTTTACTTTATAAACTACTCAAGTATAAAGGATTAAGAATGAAGGAGAAAAAAAGGGAAAGAATAAGAAAACAGATTTCATGTACCAGTTATATGTGATAACAGAATTACAAATGTAATATTAATCAAAGTCCTTGAAATGATCAGAAGAGTATGAGATACATGCAAAACAAGTAGAAGCCGATTTTATAGGACATTAAAGGTTTAAAAAAAAAAACCTCTTGAAGTAATAAATAATTCAGTAGTCACTGAATTCATTACAATAGGAGGGAGCTATGTGTGAAATTTGTATTTCATGACACTCATTAAGGAAAGAACATACCTCATCTGAGGTTTTATATCTTCATTCTCAGAGTCTTCAGAACTTCTGTACTTATCCGGATCTGGAAGTGTGCTGGGATCAAACCCACCTTCATCTTCATCACTCCAGTCCAGAAAGGCTTCCTCTTCATCTCTAGCCTAAGACAACACAGAGAATCATGATATCAGAAGTCATCTGATAATAGTCAAGTTTCATGATAGATTCAAATAGAATATTCCTCTGATATTCCTAAATGAGAGACTTCATAATAAAGGCCTCGAAACAAGACTTCAAGAACTTCAACATTTGCAAAGACTGTATTATTTTATTTCAAAATTACAATAAAATATGATGCAGAAATTATACTTCTATTGAGCTCGTTTAACTTGCTACAGGGAGAAGTTACTGGTTTTACTTTTTCCATGTAATTCAATTATCATAAAAAAACAAAACAAAACAAAATACCAAGTTGTCTCATTATTCTTATCTACACACACACACATTTCAAAACTACCAAATATATTAGTTGGAAATATCAAAGACCAGAAATGAGAACATATTTGTCTGACTTTTATGATTACAAAAGCCTAAATTTTAAAATGCAATCACATCTACAAGAAACTTCTTTCTATTCCTGGAATTTAAGTGCAGAAACCACGTGGCTAAGAAAGAACATTAGGAGAGCAGAGGATGGAGAGAGGGAAAAGAGGTGCCCCAGGCAGAGAGTGGGAAGGACAAAGTGACGCAGGGGAGCAACCACACAGCAAGGCATGAACATCGTTTGTCTAAAACTGATTTCTGGAAGGTTAGTTTGCCCACCTGGTACATGGACTCTTTGAACTGAACAAAAAAATATAAATAGGATTCAAATTTGAAAGTCTAAATAAGTTTCCTTTGGCTAACATCTTTTTCAGATCAAGTATGACAAACCTAATGATTTATTTTATTCAAGTGATTAATGATTTCCCGGAAACAGAATCACTACTCAGAACAGCAACAACTGCACGAGTTTAAGCCACTGCAGAAATCCTCTTACACACAGGAATGGCTCTGAATATAAGAAAACGAGGAACCAGTTAAGAAGGAAAGGATCGAGCCGCGCAGTGGTGGTGCACGCCTTTAATCCCAGCACTCGGGAGGCAGAGGCAAGCGGATCTCTGTGAGTTCGAGGCCAGCCTGGGCTACCAAGTGAGTTTCAGGAAAAGGTGCAAAGCTACAGAGAGAAACCCTGTCTCAAAAAACAAACAAAAAAAACCAAAAAAAAAACAAAAAAGAAGGAGGAGGAGGAGGAGGAGGAGGAGGAGGAGGAGGAGGAGGAGGAAAGGATTGACCACTTCTGCAAAAGTCCCCAGTGTTTTTCTTAAGAAAGCTTCTGGGGAACAATAAAAGGTCTGAACACATGAACACACATCAGGAGGGAAGGGAAGGGAAAGTGCCATTAGAAGCAACAAGCAGTACAACCATGGCAAACTATTACCACTTATTTGGAGATAAAGATAGCAACAGAAGTTTGGGGTGCCATTCACAACTTTCTGGTCTGTTGCTCATAAAGGAATATGCTATCTGAAGATGAAGGCAGAGTTAGCTATAAGAGGTTATCAATTTGTTTGGTCTCAGGACATCTTCACACTTAAATAGAACTAAAGATAAAAAAGAGTTCCGAATGTGGAGAAAATAGACACTGGCATGTTATATTAGAAACTAAAATAGTTAATTAATTCATTTAATAACAATAACTATGTATTAACACAAAAGGTACATTTTTACAAAAAAAAAAAAAAACAAACAAACTATACTTTTTTCAAAAAAAAAAAAAAAAATCAAAGAACAGTGCTTTATACTTTTCCAAGTTACAAATGGCTGGCTGCATCCAATCTGCTACAATGTGTTACTGTTCCTAAAGTATAAGAAGAAAATCTGTCCTCTCACAGATAAGTAGTTAAGAAACAAAGGAATTACTTTATAGCCTGTAATTTTTAATGCTCTAACAAATCCCATGCATTAAGTTTCTTCAAAAAAAAACCTTTAATATCTACTATCATTTATAATTTTTTGGATTCTGAGAATTATGCAAATGTATTTTATAATATCCACCCACTCACCTACTCTCGCTCTTTCCCTCTACCCACACAACTGTGTTTTTTTCACAACCTCAAGTCCAATTTGTGTTAAACTCTTGAGTGTGACCTACCAGGGACCACACCCTTAAAGAAAACTGACTCGCACTTCCCCACCAGCTACCAAACGCCAATCACTCCTCAACGGGGTAAGACCTAGTGCCGACCTCCCCACTCCATGCTGGGATACTATCTAGCTTGAGTTTGCACAACTAGCACACTGTCACAACCACTGTGAGTTCACATGTGTAAATGTCCTGTTGTGTTCAGAAGACACTGTTTCACTATAGTTACTGACTGTCTCAGACTCTAGTAATCTTCCCATCCCTTCTTTGCACTGGTCCCTGAGTTTGGCAGAAGGGGTGTGATATAGATGTCCCATTTAGGACTGGGTACTCCACTGGCTCTTATTTCCTGCCCCTTGGCTACTTGTGGGTCTCTGTAAATGGCATCTACTACAAAAAGAAGTATCTCTGATGATGGCTGAAAGATACACTAAACAATGGGTATACCAATAAGTCATTAGGGTCAGTTTATGTTAGTACTTAGGTGCAAACCCCATGAGTTATAGTAACAATCACCCTGACAAGTGACTAAAAAGGCACAGAAAACATGACTAAAAGAGGTACAGATTTATTTGAGAGTTAATAAACATAAAACATAGATGTACATATCAGATCCATTAATAAATATGAATCCTTGAATATAGTCTAAGAAAGCAGTATAGGAAATATTGTGAAGCTGCCTTATAAACATGCCAGAGTTTGAACAGTTCTCTCTTTCTAAAACCTATCTTTTTATGTTAAGAATCTAGAGTTATGTTACTGTCTGCAGTGTTAAAAGAAAAACTCTGGTGGATTATACCCTTTCCAATATATTTTGATTAGAGACTTTCACTCTTGATTCTAGACAACTGCTCCTGTCAGAGAGCACAGCTGGAAGATGAGGCCAGACACATCATCAGTGAGGAAGCCTGACACTATGAACAGTGTCTATCTACATTAAAAGCAAATACAGCCATCTTGTGTTCATTCTCTCCCACTTTCTCTCCTCTCTCTCCCCTCCATAGCCTCACTCCTGCCTCCCAAAACATAAATTAAGTTCTTTTTAAACCTACTAGCTATTTAACTTTTATCTTTTCATTAAAGCTGCCACATAGTTTTGCTTAGGTTTTTTTCCCTCAGAACCCAACGTTATTTCCTGACACATTTCAAGTCACTTAGAATACAACTCCAGAATGATATATGTTAAAATCCCTAATATTTTGATTATTCCTAATGAGACTTTTGTGTCTTTCAGGTGTTTTTGATGACTGGCAAATTTATTTTCCATTTTGTTTATAAAGCAGATAGAACCAGAGGAAAAAATTATACATAGTACTTGCTTAGTAACAAGTAAAGTAATTTAAGATTGCTACAATATATTTGAGTTTCTAGTTTACATCTAGTTTGAACAGAGATGATTCCTGAAGCTTTTATTTGTGGAAAAATTCCAACATCCACAAAAGAGTCACAAACTGAAAAATCTGTACTCTAGTACATTGATGAAATATCTCTGAAGATGGATACAGATCTTATACATTTTTTATAGTTTTAGGCTTGGAAATAAATCCTAGAATGAAAAGGTAGTTATAGGTAATGAAAGATAAACTTTGAAACATATGAATGTCTTCTGATATAAATACTAGAAAGAAATGCATGATCAAATCTTACTTGGTATAGAAAAACAGACCACAACCAGCTTCTAAATTAGTTATATAGTAACTATTTACTGAGTGCTTCCTATGTATAATAAACACATACAAATACATAGTAACTGAGTCTGGAAAAGTCTGGCCCATGCTCTAAAACATGCTTCTCCATTAACAGAGTCTGTAATGTATGTATGTATATGTGTATGTATGTATGTATGTATATGTGTGTGTGTGTGTGTGTGTGTGTGTGTGTATAATTCTAATGTAAGGAAGAGAGTAATATATGTTCTACGTGTTATTTATAACTGAAATGCTATGAAAGTTTAGCTAGTGGAGGGCTATATCTGGCACTGGGACTGGGGTAGCAGCAGAAAAGAAGACAAGCTTCCTGTGAGAAACATCATTTAAATTATGGTTAACAAAACAAGGGATTGGCACACCCAGAGAAGTCCCTAAAAGGGTGTTTTGAAAGATGCCATAAATAGCATGAGCAAAGACAACGGACACAGATTGTGTAGTGCAAGGTTGAAACTAGAAACATAATTAGAAAAAGTATTGCCCACTCCTTCTCCAAGCAGGTAGAGTCCTTTGCCATTGTCCACAGCGTAAGAAGCAGAAGGCCAGCTGGATTTTAATAGTCACTGGTTCCCTTACCCAGGCGTTTTCCCATTAACAACCTGATAGCCATGTGGAACAAATCGGAGCATGTGTATGGAGAAACACAGAGGAACAGCAGCAGTCACTGAGAGACTTGTTAAACACTGACTCTACCCTTGCAGCTGTGCAGCTTTACTTCAGGTAAATCACACCCTTACTAGAGAGTTTATTTTCTGGGAATTTAAACAGTATTAATGTCTAATAAGGGAGTCTATAGACTAATGAGAAAATAATATAAAGTGCCCTGCACAAAAGCTTGGCAGTCAATGCGGATTCTCAACAAATGGTCAAAGTAGTCATGTTTTTGTGTAACAGAAAGGAAATAAGAGGACTGTTAAAAATTCTAGAAAGGCCAACAGGACCTGAAATCCTAAGCTGACATATTTTCAAATTTCTGAGGAATCAAAATGTCTACTGCTGTGTGACTAGATTCTAGGAGAATAGAACAACTGCCTATTCCCTCCAGACAGGGCACTGGTGACACACCAAAACAGCTACTCCACCCAAATCCAGTTCAGTAAACCAGTCGTTTTCCTGAGACTACAACAGCACAGATTAGGGTTACTTGTAGGAGGATGGATGACTCAAAGGCAGCTACATCACCAAAAAGTTCATCCCAGCATGGGTAAAAGTCATATAAGTACTGCATGCTAACCGATTGTACCAGAAGAAGTGCTAGAGAGGTCCCCAGAAATCCACAAAGATACCTCCACTGTAGACTACTGGCAATGGTCGAGAGAAAGCCAGAACTGACCTAGTCTGGTGATCCAGATGGCCAAACACCTAACTTATGTGCTAGAACTCTCATCCAATGGAAGCGGATGTAGAGATCCACGGCCAGGCCCCAGGTGGAGCTCCAGGAGTCCAATCGGCGAGAGACAAAAGGGATTATATGAGCAAGAGATATTGAGACCACGACTGGAAAAAGCACAGGGACAAATAGCCAAACTAGTGGAAACACATGAACTATAAACCAATAGCTAAGGAGCCCCCAACTCGATCAGGCCCTCTGAATAAGTGAGACAGTTGATTAGCTTTAAGTGTTTGGCAGTGGGACAGGGACCCGTCCTTAGTGCATGAGCCGGCTGTTTGGAGACTGGGGCCTATGCTGGGACACTTTGCTCAGCCTGTGAAGGGTGAAGGGAGGAGGGACTGGACCTGCCTCAACGGAATCTACCAGGCTGAGCTGACTCCCCAGGGGAGACCTTGCCCTGAAGGAGATGGGAATTTGGGGTGGGTTGGGGGGAGGGCAGAAGAGGGTGCGGGAGGAGAGAGGAGAGGGGAATCCATGGCTGATATGTAAAATTAAATAAAATTATAAATTAAAAAAAATAATAAAAGAAAAAAAGTAGCAAAAAGCTGCATCCCTGGAGCTCGCTGCTAAGCTGCAGTCCCTCCTCTAATAGATTACTGTATGCATTAGGGGTGGGGAGGAGTGACACACTTTGAATCTTCTGAGTTTTGTTTACTTTTTGAGTCCTGGGAGCTTCTCTCTTCCCTCCAGGAAATGGCTTCACAACATCTGTATTAGTCACATTTAGCACTCACAGGTAAAGCTTAATATCACAAAGCAATCCCAACACAGTGGTGCAGTTATTAGGTTCCTTCCTAGGAAAGCACTTCCTCTTACTCTAGGCCCTTTCTCTTTTTATTGCTTTGAATGCATAATGATGGAGATGTACATGTCCTTAGCACTCCTAACGAGAGATTATAGAAGCTTCTACCATATGCATATTCCCTTTCTTCTATTTATTAAGAAATGCAAAAGTATGGAAATCCCCTTATGTAATAAACTCCTAAGATCTCTGTAAATAGTTTTAAAATCTAACAGAAGTTGTCATCAATTTTATTCCACGGTTAAAAGTAATGGGAAGAAATGCCTATTAGAAAAGTCAAATAATTTATAATCTCACATGGTAAAAAGCAAGCATAATAAATACACTTTCCGAATAATAATGCTGAGAAAAAAGGGCTGACAGCATATTTCTGAGGATTAGGAACTTAAGGTAGGCCAACATGAATTAAAAAACAAAAGAGGAAACTACCAAGAGAACTGGTAATTAAAAACCTGAGCCTTTCGTGTCTGAAACATATTCAACACTATTTTGGTAGCTTCCTTCAAGAGTAATTAACACACACACAAGTACACAATGTCAACTCCTTCAGAACCAAGCATGCACACAGGCATTACATTCATCTGTAAAATACTCATCCTTACTTCATTCTGACACCATACCAGGTGTGAATGAGGTCACCAGCATGTGGTACTTCTGAGAGAAGTACTAGGCTGACTACCTTCTGACTAACTTGAACCTGCAGGAAATAAGACCATTTTCTCTACTACATATCAACCAAGTCTGTTCAATTGCGTGGCAGCCTCTGATGTAATGACATGTGTACTACAGTTGTGAGAAAATACAAATTTTCCAAGAGTATCAATAACTGAGCACAACATACTTTAACAGGTAAAATACTTGCAGGTAAGAGGTAAGATATTTGGAGAATCAACCTTGGAGCTATGATTCACAAATATGAATGGCTCAGGTACTCTAGAGAACCAAGATATCACAAATTCATCCAAAAATCACCAGTCTTTTACTTCTCTTTAGAGAGACAAACAGCATCCCCCACCCGATTTATCTCTCAAAATGTGATTATTGGGACTCTATTAGCCAAATTATTAGGAATTATAAAAATCTAAAACTAAATGTCACCTTGGTAATTGAACCACAATCTCTTCTCTTAAAATGGTTACAATTACCCTTTACTTTTTGGCAGGGATAACATTGTGATATTTTAGTTGTATGTTGTCCACTGAATTCACTAGTAACGGTCAGGAATGCATTTTGTACATTCTGAGCACATAGTCTTCTAAGTAATTATACTTGCATTTTCCTGATGCTATTTCATCTACGAAATTTTATTATTTGTAGGACAAAGTTAATAGGGAGAATAAAGCAAAGATTTTTAGTTTTTAAAAGTCTTCCAATCAAAGTCAGATGATGCCACCTTCATGAGAGGATTATAATTGTCCTTCATATTTGGCAAGAAGAGATAAGGATTCCAAAATTATATATCCTCCTTAGACAAGCAACCAAACAAAAATATTAGGCCATCAAACCGGCTTGAATGTCTCTTAGCAGCTACCAGTTACGACACAGATATAATCTTAAAGAGAACCTGGTGATGATTCTGGTAAAGACTATGATGTTGCTGTAACAATAAACTCCTGACTCCATTTTATATTCTAGTATCAGGTGATAATTTCAAATTCTGTATGTCTTAGTGTTTAAACAAGGAAGACCGGTGGCTAGACAAATACCAATACACACACACACACACACACACACACACACACACACACACACACACACACACACATCAGTGTGTGGTATATACTCACAGTAACACAGTAACATACCAAGAGAAATGCCCTGAACCAAATTTTTCCTGCAGGCATACAGAACCTCAAAGATGCAGGAAAAATAAAGAAAACCTTTAAGTTCTAAGCATCATTAAGGAGCTGGGAAGATTTCTGAGACTCGATTCACCATATATCTGTTAATAGGTCTTGCCTTTTAAATAAACAACTGTAGTTAATAACTATACATTTAAGAATACACATCTAACAAGAATTGGTCTATAGCCATTATTCTTGGTAGCTATGTTTTTACACATATCTTCTGATTTAAAAAAATTAAGTCATAGCTGAATAGATCTATGCAAGTCACTTTTATTCTGTTTTGAGGTTGTTGTTTTTTTATTCTCAGATTTTATTTTGTGCATGTGTGTCTTTGTGTGTCTGTCTGTCAGTCTCTCTCTCTCTCTCTCTCTCTCTCTCTCTCTCTCTCTCTCTGTGTGTGTGTGTGTGTGTGTGTGTGTGTGTGTGTGTGTGTCCGTGTGTGTGTGTCCGTGTGCGCGTATGTGGGTTCATATAGGCCAACAGAGGATGTTGAGTCTCCTGGAGCTGCAATTACAAGTGACTATGAACCACCCTTTGTGGGTACTGGAAACTGAGAACTGATCCTCTGAAAGAGCTGCAAGCTGCTTATTTTCTCTCCAGACCTGCCTCGGGTTATTTTCAATTAATGTGTACATTTGTACTCTGAATCATTTCTCTGGATGATTAAATTTGGGTGATATGATATAGAAAAACATTCTAGGCATACTCAGTAAATGGTGAGCTGCAGTTAAAATCAAATTGATGTAACTAACTTGCTTTTGTGCACAAAAGGTCTATTTCAGGCCACAAAGGAAGAAATGGAGGTGGTATTCTAGACAGCAGGCTAACATTTGCTCTATAGTTTGTAAGTCTGGAAGCAAGACAGGCAGAACAGAGACATGCATAGCTGATGCCTGAGTGTCTGCTCTACTAGAATGAAACTTAGATGTTTTCTCTGCTCTTAACCAATGGACTTGGAGTGAAAACTGTTACCCCTTGAAATATATTTCTGATGATAACAATGAATCACCATGCCTTATTATTTGCATCTTATAAAAAGAGGTATCAACAAAAATATATAATTCTTTTATAGTCTAAAGCTAACTTTGTGTTCAACTCCTTATAACACTTAACAAAAATACTAAATTTTTAATATCTGTTCCAAGGAAGTAAAACTGTTTTAGAAAACAACACATAACAAAACTAGTAAGTTCTCATCCCATTTATATTCCAAGGAGATTAGGACATAACTCCATACAACCAAACAATACAGAAAAACAAGCCATGTGCATACACTACATAGAAGTAAGTCACTTCAAGATGGTTTTTATACTGTAGAAAAGTTCCTACAGAGTATTATACTGGCTAAGAGTGCTCGTACACATTTCAAAGCAGAGCTAATTTTACTGTCTTGAGCTTTGTAAAACCAATTCCAACATATATACTTTAACTAGACTAATGGTCACTTCTGTTAATCAAAGTTCCTATTTCAGGTCTGGTTAAACTTACATTACAATCTGTCTAAAATTTCAATTGTCACCTAATTTTAAAAATGCAAAAATAATTTAATTCAAAATACACCTTAGAATATAAGTAACAAACAACTATAAAGCCAATTTTTCTATAAAATTTCTGTCTAGGATAAATATGAGGTTTCCATAAAATGGGATGGGCCCAGGGGGATACTGGAGAGATGGTTCAGTGATTAAGAGCACTTGCTTCTCTGATAGAAAACCTAGATTTGGCTCCCAGAACCAGCATGGAGACTCACAACCATCTTTAACAGTAATTTCAGGAAATCAGACACCCTCCTGTGGCCTCTGAGGGTACCAGGCATACACATAATGCACATACATACATATAGGCAAACACATAAACTAAAAATAAGTAAATCTTAAAAACCAAAAGGAACAATTCATTCAACATTCCTTATATTAATAAGAGCTTTTCTGGCTCAAAATGAGAACTTTTCAGAAAAATCCAACTTCCTTTCAAATTTCACAACTATTTCACTGAAATATCACAGTTGCCTTCACCAGAAAAATATTTTTATAAAACAATATGCCTACAAGCGCAAAACAACATTTTCTAAGACATTTTGCCTTCTGAATCCTATTAAATTTGTTATTCAGTCATAATATTTTATTAAATTTGCTCCTTTACTCGTTTTAGTCTTAAATTGTCAAATTTAAAACTGATCTGGACAACACATTCAAATTAGAAAAACCATCATCATTAGCCTGTGATAAACAATGGCTTGTAATTAAGAAAAAAAGACTGGAACTCTCATTTCAGAATATAATGAACATCTAAAATTCTTCTGAAGATTCTTCTCCTAAGAGCTGCACACCCCAGAACAGATGTAGACAACAACAGGGGCCATGGTGATGGCTCAGTGCATAAAGTGCTCACTACCCAAGCATGAGGACCTGAGTGTGAGCCCTGTAGGGACAGCCAGTCTACCAATCAGCAAGTTCAAAACTTCCTAGCCATCTAACCTCTGTGGTTATAACTCAAAATCTAAGCTGGAGAGTGATCTAGGAAGATAGACAATGTGGCCTCTGTGCACATGTACACACCTGTACACAAACATGTACTCACACATAAATATATGTACACACAAATACGACAAAACATGCCAGCTTCACTATTTTATAACTTTCAGACTGATTGCTCATTATAAAACTACTCAATACCACTATCATCAAAACATGAAGTGTCTAGTCTAAATGTATTATTTGCATTTCTTTTTTCAACAAAAAAATCAATTAACTAGTTTATAATTTTAATACCAGGAAATTAGGATTTGATGAAATTCACTTGTATAATGATGACCAAGTGTTAAAATTCTCTATTCCACCTTTTAAAGTTTTCCACAACATCTTTTATGAACAGGTATGAACAGGGGTACAATTAAGATAATTTTCCATTCAGCAAGATAAAAACCAACAAACACGTTTTGTTTACATGGGAGAAACACATTCTGAAGCACATATTTGAAAATCATAGCTAACTTACCCATGGTATATATTTGAATGAAATTTCTTGTCTGTCATTAGTTTTTCCAGGTTCCTGCTTTGAGTTTCCTGCCTTGGCTTCCCTTGATGTTAGACTATGAGCCAAATAAACCATTTCCTTCCTAGGTTGTTTTCAGTCTGCATTTTATCACAGCAACAGAAAGCAAACTAAGAACAATATATATGACAAGAACTACTATGCTATGCATCTTTCAATCAGAATAACCAGAGGTTAGGTAGCTAATAAGGGGCCATAGGAAAGGAAGGGATATTTCAAGAAAGAAGAAATGCAATACTGTGCTATACAGCAATAAAGGAAGAACTAGAATAAGATGAAATGGGCAAGGGGATGGGAGGGCAGGGTAAAGGAGGGAATATGAGGAAGGACAACTAACACTAAGGGCATTTTGAAAAGTTATATGGAAACTTATTACTGTAGAAACTTTCTAAAATATTTATGTTTATAAAGGGATTTAAATGGAGTCACCATATAGTGAAGGAGACAATTCCTCAACTAGACATCTTATGCTACCAAGTAAAAACTCCAGTGCCAAGAATGGTTTACATCTTATTGAGTCATTGGCTAAAGGGATCCTATAGAGCACCCCACCACACACACCTCCACAAATATTATATGCTACTGCCAAGGCTATTGGTCATTCTCCACAACTTAATGATAAGCCCTATTGTTACTTATGCTATCAAACAGAGAAATTAAGCTGGTGCCCAACTAGAAGCTTCACCTCTACTGACTAGTATTCATGGTACTGAAAGGTACCATACTACCAGAGGAGAAAAGGAAGCATCATTATCATCCAGTTACAAACCCTATGACCTACAACAGTGACCTGCCTTCAAATATACTAGTGCAACAGTGCTACAAAGATTATGGGAGTAACCATCCACTTTTTAATTGAATTTAAGGCCCACTCTAGATATGGAATGGATCCCATACCTGACACTACTAAAGTGGCCATGAATCTAAGACTAGAACAGGCCATGAGCCCTGGCTCATTATTAATACTATTACAACTACTATTAGTCTACTAAAGGAACAAAGCAACACAATGACTCCTAGTGACTTCTGCCGTGCCCACGGATTGGTGCTCAACCCTCATCAGAGAGGCTTCTTGCAGTTAATTAGAAGTTAACTGCACGGTGTTCAGAGAGTGCAGAGTGAACGACTTCAGAGTACTCAGTCCTAAATGAGATATCTTTATCAAACCCTTCCTCTCAAGGCTCTGAGATCTATTTGGAAAAAGAAGGCAGAAAGACTGTAAAGGCCAAAAGTGGATTCCAGACACAACAGGCCTGATACACACATGAACTGACAGAACACACAAGACCTCACACGTCAAAACCAGACAGAATCAGCATGGAGAAGGCAAGTGGACTCATAAAGGCTCACCCCTAATCAAGAAGTTATTTATAGCTGATACCTGCTGGAAAAGGTAAAAATCTACTTTCTCCAATGGAGTGTCACTGGGTATATCAACCACATTCCAGGGAAGGTCTCATGCCCAGGAGCAGTTGACCAACACAAGACAGACTCCATTGTTTTAAGGTGTGTTACATTAGTTTATGCTGTAGAATATTTGCTTAATGATGCAAACATGTGTTGCATTCTTTTATGATGCATTTGTTTAACTCTGTGAAGCTGTGTTACTGTGCCTGTCTAAAACACCTGGTGGTCTAATAAAGAGCTAAATGGTCAATAGTGAGGCAGGAGAAAGAAATAGGTGGGGCTAGCAGGCAGAGAATATAAATAAGAGAAATTTAGGAGAGTAGAAATAGCCAAAGAAGGAGGAGGACTTCAGGAGTCAGCTGGTCAGCTACCCGGCTACCCAGCCACTCAACCAGACATAGAGTATGAAAGAAAGAAGAGGTATACAGGAACAGAGAAAGATAAAAGCCCCAAGGCCCAAGGTAAATGGAATAATTTAAAGTTAAGAAAAGCTGGCTGGAAACAAGCCAAGCTAAAGCCAGGGGCATTTATAATTAAGAATAAGCTTCCATGTGAGATTTATTTGGGAGTTGGGTGGCAGGCCCCGTAAAAAAAAAAAAAAAAAATCAAACAAACAAACAAACAAAACGCTCCATGTTTGTTTGTTTGTTTTTACACTTTTTGGTTTTGTGCTTTTTGATCTTAGTGGATTTTTGTTATTGTTGTTGATTGGTTGGTTTTGATTTTCACTATTCATTTCGGGTGGGGGTGAAGTTGGATGGGTAAAGAGGTAGGGAGAATCTAGGAGGAGTTGAGGGAAGGGAAAGAATATGATCCAAATATACTGGATGAAAAAACATTTGTAATTTAATTTAAAATGTGTGTATTTTCTAGTTCTAAACCACCTATATGTATATTTAAATTTGTAGTACATATATATGAGACATATTCAGTTCAAACTTATGAAAAATTAAAGACTGCTTCTAGGTATGCGGAAAACTCATCTTTGCTTATTTCACAGGTTTTTTTGTTGTTGTTGTTGTTTTTGTTTTTAATTGTCCTGGTCATTTTTCTCTCTGCCTAGAGACCTACCACCAAGTATTTGGGAGATTTTCTGGTTCTATACCTGCTATTTGCCAAACTGAAGTGACTAGCATCACAATCCTAAGCATAAATTATTATAACATTGGGTGATTAATTAGGTAGTCAGTTTTACAGGAACAGTATGTTTTAACAGACATCTTTTGGGACTCCATGAGGTTCTCAAACTATGATATGAAATATAAGGTTAGGAGTAATGGCACTATGATAAGGTCTGACTCAGAGTAGTGCTTTGAGGTAAGAAAGTACAAAACGGGAACATTCTGTGAGAAGTCTACTTTTTCTTGAGAAAGTGGCTAAGCTATCCTCAGAGCTGTATCTAACTTGAGAAAGTCCAGACTGGAAGATTCTGATTATTTTTAAAAAGATTATTCCTTCATCAATTTTTGCACATAGAAAGAGACTTTTATCTGTCTGGTCATTCTCATTTCACTGACTACAGTCTAATCTCAATTGTACAAGTTCCTGAAAAGGATTCAGGAAAATCAAACATCTTGGGAAGGCCTGCAGGAGAGCTGATGGGGCTGAGAATAAAGGAATATAACATGTGACCAGATTTTAAGATTAAAACATTTTTCAAAGTACATAAAATTGATTTCAGAGTGCATGTAGGAATATTTCTTCATGAAAAGTAGAGCATGAGTAAGATGAACTTTCTGAGTGACAGACAGAAAGATGGAAAGAAAACTACGTGTAGAAATGTCCCTAAACATGGGAATAGTAAAGCTGACTAGAGCAGATGCATGTCTGGGAAAATAAGAACACTGTCATATCTACTAGGTCAGAAATAAACTTTAACATGAAGGCACAGCCTGCATATCTATCTCACTTTCCTTTCTTAGTTTCTTCTACTCTTTACTTCCCCATGGAGGTTTTAAAAAGTTATAACTTTTTTTTAAATTTTTATTAGACAAAAAAAAAAAAAAAAGAGAAAATGTGGTGATATTTTATTTGTATGTTAGTAAATAAAATGTTCCTGGAGATCAGAGAAAATAGCAAGCCATTTTAAGTAAATATAGAAGTCAGGCCTTAGTAGCACATGCCCTAAATCCAATCATTTGGCAGGCAAGGTCTCTGTGTGTTGAAGGCCACACTTTGGAAAAGAGTCAAGCTTTGTAACACATGCCTTTAATGCCAGTACCAACCATGGAGACCTGGAGGTCTGTACAGACAAGGAAGTGAGGTAGCTAAGCTAGATAGCCAATGAAAGGGCAGAACAGCAAGGCAATAAAGGCGCAGGTAAGACAGGAAGTAACACACATTTGGTGAGTTAAGGTTGGCTGGTGGCTTCTCTGATCTCTAAGGCTTTCACTCCTATATTTAGCCCCATGTTTTTTATTTAGTAAGACTGCTTAGAAATTCAACTACACGCTCTTTACTTCCCTATGGTGTCCCATCTGCAAATATATTTACTCAAGATTTATTATAAATGTTATTGTGGGTTTCTCCAGTCCTCTGTGGATTATAACAGTATATAAAAATAAATACATTTATATTAGGATCATCAGATGAGGTCAGATATTTTAAGTTTATTGAATCAGAATCAATGAGGAAGTCCATATAAATATTTAAGTAGTAGAGTGTTTGGTTATTGTTTGGGTTTGTTTGTTTTGGGTTTGTTGTTGTTGTTTTTAAGACCAAAAAACAGAATACTAGCTGGGCAGCAGTGGCATATGCCTTCATTACACAATTTTAAACACATTTTTAAAATTGGATTATTATGTTGGTATTTCCTGGCTCTGTGCTCAAAAATGGTAGCATTACAACTGTGCTCAAAAATGGCAGCATTACAACTGTTCCCCAAGACAATTTAGTATGATCTCCTTCGAGGTACAAAACAGTTTTGTTTTGTTTTGTTTTTTGAAAGTATATGTGTGGGTTCAGATCATGGCAGAGTTCACTATCACACTGTCTACTAACAGAATGAAAACAACAGCCTGTGTTTGTTTTTTGACAAAGTTCTATGGTAAAATAAGCTTGAAAGGGGTATGATTGGAAGTTTAAAAAAAAAAAAGGTACAAACTTATTTCTCCAAGTCTGTATCTTCTCTGAAAGTTAAAAAAAAAAGAAAAGAAAAGAAAAAAGAAACCTGCACATATAATACTGGGAATTTAGTTTCATTATAGTCTGCTTTAGGGGAGGAGGAACCTTAATTTTTCTATTAATTAACAATTACTAATACACAAAGAAAATAAAGGCTTAAAATATAATCACTGCTCTTATTATTTGCATACATAACACATGGGGGAAAGGAATTTTTAATTTTCTTTGGTAGTCCCATCAAACATAATTAGCAACCCCAGCTATAACTCTCAAGTTTTAATGGAAACTAGAACAAAGTGTCCTTGAGCAGCAAGAACAGGGGAGTACCACTACATAGGCCCTCCTGCTCTTTAATATCAATGTTTAAGGGCTTTAATGAGAATTGTTATTTGAAATAGTAAAACCAAAAATATCAATGAATATATAAAGACCTGACTGAGTCACAGAATTTTAGATATGAAATATTTAAATAACAAATAAGAAAATGGTAAAGATGAGGATTTTGGATGATTTGTTCAAATCCTCTCACTGACCTAGAAAAAGTAGTAAGTATAGCACTGAATTCTTTCCTGTAAGAATACTTTTATACAATATTACCAAAATACATTTCCCATAATTTCTTAAAATATTAACAGAAATAGAAACCAAAAGTGAACAGGAAGAAAAACTTGTAAATCTGACCAATTGTCCATCAATGAAAAACAATAAAAAATTAAATACATAATGATTTAACCTTCCAGTTTAAATTACTTCATTACACAATTGAAGACTAACTTTTTACATTGTAGACCTCACTATGAAATTATTATGAAGTTTCAGTCTAGGGGTGGCCCTTTGGCCAGAGGATTAACCTGATCCAACTGGAATATTAGGTCTTCACCCAAGCCAGAGATTCTATTAGCTCCTCCAGTTTTCCCTTATGGCCCTCTAACTGCTACTCCAAAATTGAGAAACCTTGGAATTCAGTTATCTTTTAAATTTAGATGAAGGAAGCAGGTATCACACAAACATCATTCCATGGAGGATTGCATAGGAAAGCAAAACAATGCCTCCAAAGCATTCTTCAGATATTTGGACTGTACCTTGGTATTTGTTTGTTTTGCTCTGATTTATACTTTCTAGGAATCAAACCCATGACCTCACCCAAAAAAAGCAAACAGTACCACTGAGCTACAACCTGACTCTGAACTGATAATTTACTCTAGTTTATGGAAGATGAAATGCTTCTATTGTAATTTTCTTCCCTAATCATAGTAAATATGCCTGATGTTGTTCAACTCTCTGCCAGGAAGTAAAAACATTTATAGATAGATAGATAGATAGATAGATAGATAGATAGATAGACAGAGCGCGCGCGAGCTGAAAATCCAACCACTTGTAGATAAAAGGGTTTGATCTTGAAGGATTGTCTACCATAAAATAAAAAAATTTAAAATACCACAAAAACAAACAAAATACTTTAGGGCTGGCAATAGTGGTTAAGATGTTTGTAATCAAGCCTGTGACCTAAGTTCAGTCCACAGGACTCACATGCTAGAAGAAAAATATCAACCATCACAGGTTGTCCTCTAAACCATGCCAAACTCAACACATACATAAATAAATTTAATTTTAAAAGGTCAACTTACATTACTGAATTGAAAGAATTAACATAATCCAAACAATAATCATAGTGGAAAGAACAGGAAGGCTTGTCACACTGTGTGTTTTTGTCTTTAACTTACGTCTAATGCATCCAAGTTACCAAACTGACCCATAACAAAAACTTGTTCAAGCCAATCATCCAGTAGAAGGCAGTCATAAAGTTTAATGGCCATCCTCATCTTGAAGGGAAGGGAGAAATTACCATTAAGCTACAGGGTCACAACTATTCATATTGGAGTTTTCTGGAGGACAAAATAAAAATCCTGAATCTTTTTGTTGTACAATTTTGTGTTTACAAAGCATGTGTGTAGTAGAATATTATTTTAAGGTGTGTTACTTTTGTTTATGTTGCACTTTTTTCATTCTGTGAAGCTGTGTTACTGTGCCTGTCTAAAACACCTGATGGTCTAATAAAGCGCTGACTGGCCAATGGTGAGGCAGGAGAAAGGATAGGTGGAGCTGGAGGACAGAATATATAGAAGGAGAAATCTAGGAGGAAGAAGAAGTAGCTAGAGAAAGAAGAGGACTCCAGGGACAAGCCACCCAGCTACACAGCCAGCTATGGAATAAGAGTAAGATTGACAGAAATGTAGAGACAGGCAGTGGTGGTGCACGCCTTTAATCCCAGTACTCAGGAGGCAGAGTCAGGCAGATCTCTGTGAGTTTGAGGCCAGCCTGGGCTAGAGTGAGTTCCAGGATAGGCTCAAAAAAAAAGAATTTTTTTTTTTACAGACATAAGAGAAAGGGAAAAGCCCAAAGGCAAAAGGTAGACAGAATAATTTAAAGTTAAGAAAAGCTGGCAAGAAACAAGCCAAGCTAAGGCCAAGCATTTATAATTAAGAATAAGCCTCTGAACATGGTTTACTTAGGAGCTGGACGGTGGGCCCCCCAAAAGAGCAAAAACAACCAACAACATATGTGGTACATTGAGTTTAAAAAGTACTTCAAAGGTGCCTAAAGGAAATTTTAAACAGTCCATGCAATATGACTAAGTTTTTTAAAAAGCAAAAAAAGCACATAAAACTCCACCTAAAAATACAGATTAGTGATAAAAATAATTTTGTTGTGTTAGTCAGTAGATAAAACAATACAAATGTTACTTTAACAGAACAAAAAAACAAGGACATTATTAGAAGAACAATTCTACAACAGGAAAAAAAAATCACCCCTCCCAGAAATATAGCTGTGAAATAGCAAGCTTTAGGTCCTTAAAACTTTGGTTCTATGTCTGGAGTCTAAGCAGATCTCTAAAAACAGACTAGTTAGGAAATCACATTCAGTCACTAGCACATATTTTTCTCACTGATGAGGGAAAAGATTCGAAATCTTGGATTTACCTGGTATATGACCTGCAAAACTCATTTGATGAGGGGGAAAAAAAAACAACTCCCAGATATGATACAGTGACAACAGAAATGTACCTATGAAATACCCTTACCTCAGAAAACAAGAATAAAACTGACCCCTTAACAATGAATTAATCAAACTATTAAATGGAGAACATCAGAAATGTAGAATTATGCCTATTTATAGTGTTGTTACAGCTTGGATCTAAATGGTCTCCATAGTCTCACGTGTAATAGCTTGGTTTTCTAGCCTAAAGACTTAAGTGTCAGAAGTTAGGTCAACAGGACATGCCCTTAAAGGGATATAAAGACCTGATTCATTCTTTTCTTTCACTGCTTCCCAGCTGCCATGAGGCAGTCTCCTGTCAGCTTCTGCCACCCTGAGATGCCATGCCTCCAACCAAGTGAAAATAAAAATGAAACTCTAAAGCCCTAGGCCAACATAGGTCTTTCCTTAAGTTGGTGATTTTCTTGACTATTTTGTCACAGAAAATAACACAAGCATCACTGAGTAAATTATTAGATTCAATCCATCATGAGAGGGGTAGCTCAATGGTAGAACATACGCCTGGCATATATGAGAATCTTTCAAACTGCAAAACAAAACTATCTTGTGCTCTGGTTTTGTCTTAAGAAACTTGTAAGGTATTCAATAGCTTGATCTGTTTGGGAGGCACCCAGGCTGTGGGACCGGGACCTGTCCTTGGTGCATGAGCTGGCTGTTTGGAACCTTGGGCTTACACAGGGACGCATGCTTGGCCTGGAGGGAGGGGATGGGACCTGCCTGTACTGAATCCACCAGGTTTAGATGGGTCCCCAGGGGTGTCTTGGTCCTGGAGGAGATGGGAATGGAGGGGAGGGGTTGAGAGGAAGGTGGGGGTGGGGGCGGGAGGGGAGAGGACAGGGGAACCCATGGCTGATGTATAAAATTAAAACACATAATAATAATAATAATAATAATAATAATAATAATAATAATAATAATAAAGAAACTTGTAAGGTATTTGTAACTTATAAATCATCAGTATAATATTTAACAGCTCCCTTATTGCAAAGGGTAGCAGTGAGAAGCTAAATAACAGGACCATGACAAGTAAAAGTGCCTCAGAAACTTGGAGGGCTGTAGAGGCACACAAAGATTTCCTAGTGAGATCTGAGCTTGCTTTACCCAGCAGGGCTGCATTAGAGGATTGTATGATGGTGTGCAAGGTTTCTAGGTGATTGGAAGGGTCTGCACTTGGCTGTGCTAGGGGGACACCCCTTGGCATTCCTATAAATAGCCCATTAGAAGAGACAGGAGGGGCTGGTGGATAGGATCCAGGCCCTCCCAAGGCTGTCCTGTTTTCCTATCTGTTTCTCTCCACTCTATCCTTCTATCTAGACCTCTTAGTACCCTGGGGTAAAATGTGGGAGTAGGTCTGTCTCCCAGCTGAGCTCCCACAGAGGGCGGTGGAGACCTGAGCCACTGCTGCTAGTATACTTAAAAGTCTGTATTGTCTCTGTAGAAACAGAGACCCTCCTATCCTGCAGCTGCTCTCCTGGACACCGACTCATCTGTTCTGAATGGCCGATGAAAGGAACAGCACAGGCACTACTCAGCATATGCACACTCAGCAGCAGCTGCTAGACAATGTGGTGAGAAGTACAAACCTGGAACAGTAAGTCTCCTGCTGAGACCCTTCTGAGTTGACAACCCTAAAGGGGGTCTTCCCAATGACAAGAAAAGAACCAAGATTAGAACTACCCACAATCTTTCAAATGCTTGTGACCCACTGGTCCCTCTGATTTCTACAGGACCTGTGCTTCGAAATAACAAGTCATTATTTCACAATGTTACAAGCAGGGGGGAAAAAAAGCCTAAAATATAAAAAGGCAATAGGGCCTTCGAAAACAGCTGCATCAACAGACAACCAGCATAGACTGGGGAAAAAAAAAATCATCCAGTCTTTTTCTTTAAAAAAGAATCAAGATTTCCCTGGGAAGCCACATGCCACACATGCCACTCCAGCCAGGGAAGCAGGTCAGCTAACTGCAGACCTTCACCTCTTCCTCTTTTCCTACAAATCAAACAACCCAGTATCACTGCCCCACTCTGTGGCAGACCATCTTCTGCAGGCTCCCCTTCCTCTCTGCCCATCTCTACTCACCCACTGTCCCAGCCCCAATGCCAGCAGTCATTCTAGGAACCCTCTGCCATGCCTGCCAGAGAAGTCAGCAGGCTAGGGAAGCAGGTAGGAGAGTTTCAGATCTTCACTCTCCATCCTGCAAATCCAACCCCAGGGACACATCCCCAGCACGTTAGCAGGCTGCCTGCAGTGATCTCTCCTCACTCTCTACTCCCATTCCCAGGGGACTAAGCAAGTCCTGGGAAACCCTACTTTCATTCCTCTGGTGAACTCCATAAGGCCCTTCTCCAGTCCCCATTCCTAAGTGTCAGCTCCCTATACCTAGAAACACATTTTACCTGGAACTCTCAGTGGCCACACTGGCAGGATACCAGAAGCATTTCCTACCAGGCAACACACAGTCACCACCCTCTCCTAAGAACCAGAGAGGGCACGGAAACCAAGGAACAAAATACCCACCCAACAAAGACAAGATCAGATATTGCACCAAGAATTACAATCTTCCCAAACCCAGATGCCTAGACATCAGAGTAAAAGCACAATCAATAACAGGCCAGACAACATATCTCCACTAGAGCCTAGTAACCCTACTACAGTAGGCCCTGAGAAACGCAACACAGATAAAACACAAGACAAGGAAAATAGCCCTTATGAATATGATAGAGGTTCTTAAAGAGGAAATGAATAAATTCCCTAAAGAAAACACAAACAAGCAGTGGGAAGAACAATAACTTCAGAGGCATGCCTCACCAACAGAATATCTGAGATGAAGAAAGAATCTCAGGGAGTGAAGACACAATAGGAGAAACGGATACCTCAATCAAAGAAATTGCCAAATATAAGAACTACGGGCACAAAACATCCAGGAAATCTGGGACACTTTAAAAAAAAACACCAAATCTACAAATAATAGGAATAGAGGAAGAAGAAACCTAGGTCAAAGGCACAGAAAATACTTTCAACAAAATCAAAGAAGAAAAGTCTTCTAACCTAAGAAGGAAGTGCCAGAAAGTACAAGCAGCATACAGAACACCAAGTAAATTGGAATAGTAAAGGAAGTCCCCTCAACACACAATAATCAAATTTAGTGTGCTACAATTCAGTGGTGACTAAATGTA
The DNA here is from genome assembly GCF_903995425.1 of Onychomys torridus. NCBI lineage: Eukaryota > Metazoa > Chordata > Mammalia > Rodentia > Cricetidae > Onychomys > Onychomys torridus. The sequence continues at coordinate 46,586,267 of NC_050449.1, forward strand.
CAAAATAAAGAATATTAAAATCTGGGAGGGAAAAAGATCAAGTAACATATAAAGGCAGACCTATTTAGAATAACACCTGACTTCTCAATGGAGAATCTAAAAGTCATGATGGCCTACAGATGTTCTGAAGACTTGAAGAGACCACAAATACCAGCCCAGACTCCTAAACCCAGTAAAACTTTAAATCACAATAAATGAAGAAAGAAAGACATTTCATGATAAAATCAGAGTCAAGCAGTAACTATCTCCAAATTCAGCCCTCCTGAGGACGCCAGAAGGAAAACTTGAACCCGAAGAAATTAATCACACCCAAGAAAACACAAGGAGTAATCCCAGACCAGCAAATAAGAGGGGAGACATGCCAAAGGAAAGAAAAAAAAACAAAAACAGGAATCAACAAACACTGTTCAGTGATACCTCTCAACATCAATGGCCTCAATTACCCCAATAAAAAGACTAACAGAATGGATGGGAAAACAGGATTATCCTCCTACTGAATCCAAAATAAACACAATTTAACATTAAGATTAGACATCACTTCAGGGTAAAAGGATGCAAAAGAGTATTCCAAGAAAATGGACCTAAGAAGCAAGCTGGTATAGTCATTTTAATATCTGACAAAATAGACTTCAAACCAAAGTTAATCAGAAGAGATAACAAAGGATACTATATACTCATTCAAAACAAAACAAAAATCCAAGAGGACACTGCAATTCTTAACATTTATGCACCAAACACAAGGCTACCCAAGTTTTAAAATACACTACTACAGCTTAAATCACATATTGACCCTCACATACTGTCAGTGGGTGACTTCAATACCCCACTCTCACCACCAGACTAGTCTCCTAGACAAAAACTAAACAGAGTATGCTGGAGCTAATGACATTATAAACTAAATGGACCTAACATATTTACAGAACATTACATCCAAACACAAAAGAATATAACTTCTCTGCACCTCATGGAACTTTCTCCACAATTGACCACATACTCAGACACAAAACAAGTCTCAACACACACACACACACACAAACAAACAAACAAAAAAAAAAAAACAACCTGAAATAACACCATGCATCCTATCAGACCACCATAGATTAAATTATCAACAAAAACAGAAAGAACAGAAACCTTACAAACTCATGGAAACTGAACAACTTACCTACTAAATGAAAAATGGGTCAAGACAGAAAAACTTTCTAGAATTAAATGAAAATGAAAACACAACAAATCCAACCTTATAATGGGGTTTTAAGAGGCAAGTTCATAGCACTAAGTATTTACATAAACAAAAAAGTTGAAGAGACCTCATTCTAGCAACTTAAACAGCACACCTGAAAGCTCTAGAATAAAAAGAAAGCACAACCAAAAGGAGTAGAGACCAAGAAATTAACTCAGGAGATGAAATCAATAAAATAGAAACAAATAATCAAAAACTAATACAAAGAATCAATAAAAAGTTTTTTGAGGTAAATCATAATTGATCTACTTCAAGATCTAGCTATACTACTCTTGTGCATACACCCAAAGGATGCTTCATCACACCACAGAGACACTTGCTCTATTCATAATAGCCTGAAACTGAAGACAACCTAGATTTCTGACAACAGACGAATGGATAAAGAAAACATTGTACATTTACACAATGGAATATTATTCAACTGTTTTAAAAATGCAATCATGAAATTCACAGATAAATAGAACTAGAAAAAAAATCCTGTGTGAGGTAACCCGGACCCAGGAATACAAATATAGTATGTATTTACTTATATGTGGATTTTAGCTGTTAAGCCAATGTAGCCAAGCTACAATCCATAAAACCACAGAGGTTAGGTACAGAGTAAAGGAACTGGGGGAAAGGGGTAAACATATCTCCCAGAAAGGGGAAAAAGAACAGATGGTTATGAATGGATGGGGCAGACTGGAAAGGCAAGATCAAGTAGAAAGGAAAGGAGAAGGACAATGTAGGGAATATGGGTAGAGTCAGCTAAAATTAAGCACCATTTGAGTGGTAGCATGGAAACTTTATACAGTAGAAGTTTCTATGTATATGAACACGATCTAAATGAAATCACCAATGACAGGGTGAAAGAGCCCCAACTAGACATTGTCTGTTACCAAATAAAGCTTCTAGAACCAGGAATGGATTACATCTAATTGAGTTCTTGGGTCCCATGAGAGCCCCCAAACAACTCAGGCTGCTGCCAAAGCTATAGGCTGCTCTCCACAAACTGTCAGTAATGCTGTATCGCTGAAGACAGCACCTACACAACTCACTGACCATGGAGAGTTGATCTGGTGCCTACAGAGAGCCTTCCCCCGAAGTACTAGGGGTGGTACACAAAGGTACTCTACAGGAACTACTAAAGGAAAAACATAAACAGCAACCCAGCCATAAACCTCCTGGTCTACAATGCTGTCCTGCCTGCAAGATGTTCTAGTGCAACAGTGGCACAAAGCTTGTGGAAGTAACCAACCATTACCTGATTGACTTAAGGCCCACTCCACAAGATGTAACCCACACCCAACATTGCCTGGGTCACCAAGAACCTAAGACTAGATAGCCCAAGGACCCAGGGGAAACCAGAAACTACTGTTCCACTAAAAGAACGGAGCGATAAAATGACTCTTGATGTCCTTCTGCTACACTCAGGCAGCAATGCCTGCTCTGTCATCAGACTAGCTTCCTCCTCTATCAGATTGGAACAAATACTAAGACTCAAAGCCAGACAACATGCAGGGAGTCAAAAACCTTGGAACAAAATTTACTTGGGACTGGAGCTATACAGCCTATATTTTGATAAAACTATAAGGACATCTAAACTTTCTTACAAAACAGCTGTATACTGTGAACTAAACACCTGAACTGAGTTAAAACAGAATGCAGAGGCAATGTACACATAAAATGTGTCTAAGTTTTATTCATGGGAGTGAGGGGATCAGTCATTTAACATCTTCAGGTTAGATGTTTTATGAAAGGAATTCAGATTCTTTATAGTGAGAGTGATGATCCAGATCACAAAAATTGTTGTTCAAAGGGCAATCTACTTAGGGAAATAAAAGCTTTCTGGGATGGAACATTAGCACAATGTCATAGAACAAAAGTAATCATGAATTGGGAAGAAGACCCATCCCTCAGTGATACATTCCTCGTAAAGGGGTATCCCTACAATGAACAGGGTTTATCAGCAACAAAAACATAACTACCAACTATCAGCTACAATGAGTCTGGAGATCTGAAGTTGACAATGAAGAGAACAAAGGGAAAAGTTCTAACTTTCCTTCCTAAAAGACTATGTTTCTTGTGGAGAAAAAGACAATCATTCTTTATAAATACGCTATTCGGGAACAAAATGTAAAATATCCTCAAATCTGACCTCTAGACAATAAACCATCCCTGTCTCATTGATGTTACAATACATAAAAACTCCTTTAATAAAAAATGTTACTTATTCCAACTTAAGCGCCAAAACAAAAATGCTGACATGAAATAACAATGCTAAGTCACCTGCTAGCTCTCCATCGAATCATGAAAGGATTATAAAGCATTGTGTAGTTAGGGTGATTTAACTAAGAATTATGTCCATGATGTTTATCCCATAAACATTTTCTCACAGATTTCATTTCAGACTCCCATCTGAGCAGTGGTGCTTACTTGTGAATCAAAACATAGCCCAGATTTAGTAAGAACTTTTCAAGTTTTTATAAGACTTTATACTATGGGAGCAAAAAAAAAAAAAAAGGAAGGAATGGGAAAATAAAAATGAATGGGAAGGACAATCAATGACTGCAAGAGAAAGAAAAATGGAAGGAAGAGGGTCTAGTGGGAATGAACATCTATATTTAAGAAAAGATTTGCATTTCCACTACAAAGATGACTGCAAAAAATGTTGCTAATTTTTCATCAAATTCACACACAAACACACACAGTGACTAAGTACCACAATTACTCAGAAGTTCTTCTAAAAGAAACAGAATTGTAGTAGAGTCGGAAATAACAGAAGTCAGTTGAGAAGCTAGCATGCTGACGCAAAATGGACTCACATTTTTTACTGTCAAAACAAGTTTGTTTTACAAACCAAAGCTGTCTAAGTCCAGGGAGAATATTATCTTAAAATGTTCCTGATTTTATAAAAACTCAACTCCCCCCCCCACCCCGGACAGGGTTTCTCTGTATAGTCTTGGCTGTCCTGGAAATCATTCTGTAGACCAGGCTGGCCTCAAACTCGGAGACGTAGAGATCTGCCTGCCTCTGACTCCTGAGTGCTGGGATTAAAGGACATGCACCACCACCACCACCTGGCTTCAACATATTTATTTTGTATGCTGCACCTCTAACTTTTTATCCTTATACTAACTTCTTAGAGTGCTAATTTTAAAGGAATAGAGAATGTTATGTATTTCATGCTTACTCCAATTTGCTTTCATCTGAAAAAGTCAAACAGTGAAGAAATGACTTATTTTATAGACAATAAAATAGGACACAATTATCTTAGAGTACTCAATGCAAATAACTACTGATGAATAAATTATTTATATAAATTTAAATTGATTTGAGTGCAATTAGTCACCAATCTCTTTGATTCATTTGTGATTTACCTTGTTAATGTAACATTATCCTGGTATTCTGTATCCACGGGAAACATTTGACAAGATGAGTTTCAAAGAACACATAGTACAAAAGAATGAATCAAAATAACTCAAAAGAGATTAAAATAACATAGTAGATGTCATTTTCGTAAATTACTACTAATTTGTGAACTTAGGATCCTCAGTAGTACATTAAAACTCTTTGATACAACAAAGGGAGATATCCATGCTACAAATGCCCGACTTTTTTGTTTTGCTAACTTACAATACTGGTAAGGAAGAAGTTGATGAAACAAAAAGGTGTAATTTATTTTAAGTTCCAGAAAAGTAGAAGAAAGGGGTATTTTCTTTTCTCTGTGCTACTGTGACAAGTGCAGAAAAGAGTACTGCAAAGGAAAAGAGATGAATGGAACATAATAAGGCATTATATCAAAGTCCCATTTTCTACCAACAGCAGCTTAGTGTTCTGGATTTCTAAGCCCCACAGACATCAGGTTAAACCAATGGTATCTCTGAGTTATACAACTAAGGTGACACTATAGCCTGAGTTTGCCCAGAACCAGTGGCCCTGGGGCAACTGTTCACTGGACACCCCTTTATTCTCCAAAGTGTTGTTTATGGGATCACACTAAATGACAAGGGAAATTACCCACGATGAGTAGGAAGCATGCCCCAGCTTACACAGTAGAGACTGCAATAAATAGTCAGTTCTGTTTGTGTGCAGTGATATCATCTCCACCCTCACCCTTTCATCACATTTGGTTTTAACTCTTCTTTCTCCAAAGGACACCAATACATCTCCAAAGTTATACCTTCTAATAAATAGTTCCCTGTAATTCTGGAAATTACTGTTTATCACAGTAAAATCAAGAAAATTAAACAGGCAATGCTTCTGCAATACTGAATATTTAGTATTTGCTGGGCATCAGCCTATGTGGCATAGACAGAAAAGTGAACACAGAAGTTTCCATGATGGTGTATATAACAATACATTGGTGTGTGTGTGTGTGTGTGTGTGTGTGTTTTACTAGTAGGGGTAAATACTAAAGAGAAAAAAATATTTAGGTAAGAGTACAAGGAAGGATGAGGTTAGTATTTTATTATCAGGTTGATTAAGAAAGCTTCATTAGTAAAGTGATATTTTTGTAGAAATTCAAAGGGATTAAGAAGTGATTCACGCCAGGTGGTGGTGGTGCACACCTTTAATCCCAGCACTTGGGAAGCATAGGCAGGTGGATCTCAGTAAGTTCAAGACCAGCCTGGTCTATAAAGCAAGTTCCAGGACAGCCAGGACTATTACACTGAGAAACCATGTCTCCAAAACCCAAAAAAATAAAATAAGATAAAATAAAGGAGGAGGAGGAGGAAGAGGAGGAGGAGGAGGAGGAGGAGAGAAAGGAGGAGGAGGAGGAGGGGGAGGAGGGGAAGGAAATGATTCACATAGCAATCAGACAGTACACCAAGGGCAAGGGCCAGAATCTACTTATTTTTCATATGAAATAATCAGAAAACCTGAAGTTAATTAACTGGCACAACAGAGGGAAATAAAATCTGAACTGTATGTAGAACTTTGCAGCCATTACTACAATTAAGCAGGGGAAGCCCTTTAAGGCTTGGAATCTGAAAGGAAGGGCAATATAATACAACTGACTTATAACTGATTGTTCTCACTACTACACTAAAGGAGTAGGCAGACAGTAGAAATGCTACGAATAGACTAGAAGGTTCTTAACAGGCTGTGTTTAAAGACGATGGTGAATTGGAGCAAAGAGATAGTAATAAAGTTATCAAAATGAGAATATGGATATAAACTTTAGTGTTCTATTTTTAGATAATTTTAGATTTATAAGAACTTTACAGATACACAATTACATGTACCTTCCAAGCAGACCTTTCTTGTGGCTAATACTTTATGGTGTATTTATCATAACTAAAAAACCTAATTATGGTATATCATTATTAATTAATAATTTCAGACATATCCGAGCTATAGCAAATTCCCTCCCTCCCTCCCTCCCTCCCTCCTTCCTTCCTTCCTTCCTTTCTTTCTTTCTTTTTTCCAAGACAGGGTCCCTCTGCATAGCCCTGGAACTTGCTTTGTAGACCAGGCTGGCCTTGAACTCACAGAGTCCCATCTGCCTCTGCCTCCCAAGTGCTGGGATTAAGGGCAAGCGCCAACCTGGCCAGCTTCCAAATTTCCTATTTTTAAGGTAAAATAAATAGTACTTACTGGTAAGCTCTGGTAGAGTCTGAAAGAGAAGTCAACAGTGTTTCTAAGATTTCTGCCCAGCTAATAAAAGGACGGGTGTATTACTTACTGGGATAATGAAGACCATGGGAATAACATATTTGGGACACAAAGATATAAAGGCTGAATTTAGATATATTGAGATTCTCACTAAAAATCCAAATAGAGATGTCAAATAGGCAACTGGCTATAGCTTTAATTTTTGAAGTTATATCTTGTAATAAATAGTTCCCTGTAGTAATGGATATTACTGTTTTTCACAGTAGAAATCAAATAAATTAAACAAAATATAGTTCTACAGGGACGTTATGGTAGCTATGACTTTGGCTCAACACATTCACAGATGCCAATGCCATGTCTCAGTATTGAAATGTAAGACACCCCATTAGATAAGTACTTATTGGTTTGGATGATTTACTAAAATAGAATTACAAAAATTTGACACAATTATGTAAGTGTGGAAACACTGAAAATGACTCCCAGATTTCTAGACAGGGGAAAATCACATAAATGATGCCAGAAGTTCTTGAATTTTAGCCTTCTAATATATATCCACATTTTATCAAAATTCTCTACAGTGAAGGTAAAAATATTAACTGTCAAAATGTCTGTAAAAATATTTAACAGGTTTAGCACACTTCATAAAAGCACGATTTGGAAAAGAGCGTATCTACCAAACTTCTCTTGATATACAGAAGTCTTCTCACAAAATTACAGAATATCAAACAAGAACAAAACTGAGTTTTTATGATCTATGAATACATTTAAGCATGCATTCACTCTTATTTTTGACATCCATATTGACGACCCACAGTCTGCTCAGAATGAAATTTAGAGTAATGTTTATACATTAAATGACCTTCAGTATGATAGCAGACCTACAAAATAAATGTTAATAAAAACTTTCTCAATAAAAAATATATGATGAAATATGTCAAACAGGAAGATTCAGGGACATCAAACATGTGTTATTCTAAAAGATCCCTCTAACATTTAAATATTAGTATTTTCAGATATGAACATTAAATAATGAAAACTGCTTTCCCCATTGAGCTCATTCATTGGAAGGAACTTGGGAAAGCACTTTTCACTGTTTAATGTTAACATCGTTCAAAATTCCAGGAAATCATACCACTACACCTGGGTGTATTCCCCAAGAAATCAAGGTCAACCTACACTAGAGATAATTGCGTAATTCATGTTTATTTAAGCACTATTTACAACAACCAAGTTAAAAAATTAACCTGTTAATCTGTTAATAAATGACTAAAGAAAATGTGATGTAAATAATGACATTTTATCCGGCCATAAAAGAAATTATGCCACATGCAAAAAGGAAAGATGAATGAAACTAGAGCGCATGGCGTTAAATGAAATAAACCAGGCTCATAAAGGCAAATTTCTTTCAAATTTCTTCCAATTCACTGTTAGTTCCTCAAGAAAAGGTTTAATTCTACCTTGCCATTATCAAAACTAACAAGCACAACCAGTCGAGAGCAAAACGATGACTCCTATTAGGACCATCCTCCTACCCTATATTGTACTCTTCCCCAAATCCCAAGGCACTCCCCCGTAATTATTCTGAATCCTCCCACCTTTTGCATCGAATAGCCTCTATTACTCATCAAATTCTTTAGCTTTGTTTCCTGTCATCCCTTTTGTATGCCAGGAAAATCTGATATATTCTATATTCTCAAAAATATGTTCTCCAAAAACCCTAAGAAAGTCAAATAAATATTCTACACTGTGATGACTATAGTTTTCTTCTACATTCAACTCCTCTTGAAGATGCTGTGAGAATAAACCCACACACCTGCAAATGCTCTGTAGAATGGTCTAAAAGAACATAAAAGTGATAGAGGATACTTTATTACCTAATAGGTAAGAAAGGAATTAGAATTGTAAACCTGAAAAAGGTACTGCAAAACATCTATCTGGTCTAGAACACCTGAGTCATAGTAGTTACGAGATTTATTCAATGCCATAGTGACCTATTGCCAACACTAAATATAAAGACCAGAATCTCAGGCCATTAGATCCTTTAGGTTAGCATCAGTTTTGTGTAAACCACCAAGGGTACTTTTACCAGTGTATTCACTCTCAGGGCTTTCTCTTTCCTCTAATACTGAAATGAACATACAAGATTCACATATTCTCACACAGAGAAGCCAAATTCTAATTGTCCTCATATTTTCCATAGCTCTGGGCAATAATTTTTCATTGCTTATACTGGTTCTACATGCTGTGTGAAGGTTTACAGGGCAAGAACAACACGTTCTGGCCTGCATGCAATCAAGTACTAAGAGACACAACTAGAATTGGGCATGCTGAGCTTGAACTGATTGAGGATACACTTATCCTCAAATAGACAATCTCCTATGGAAGCATAAGGCAAACCAAAATGGGTTTATCTCAGGAGTTTAAAGTACCTCAGGTTATAATGCAAAAATGTATAAAGGAGCAAATTTGGACTTGGATCTCTGGCTCCTAGTGGGGGTGGCTGTAGTATCTTAATTATATACATGCGTACTACATAAAGGCATGCAAATAAGCCTTTCCCCCAAATAGTTAGATGGGAGAGAAAAAGGAAGGATGATGCAGCTGAAGCATCTTTCAGCTATTTAGTGACAATACCTTCCAGCTTTATTGATTCTGGGTATCTCAGTACAAGCTTGCCTTAAAAGACATATAGTGCTGATAGCAATAATTCACATTTCAAAAAGTGATTCACAGCTCACTATATAGATATATAATCCTCACATGAGCCCTGGAAGGCTGACGATGCAGGCTACATTGCTACCATTATTACAGAAGAGGAAACTAGGGTTCAGAAGATATGACCTACACCACAAAGCTTATTGGCTGCAATGAACTGCCAAACCTCTTGCTCTTCTGAGAGCAACTCAGGAACCTGGCAATTACTGATGACGGGAGACCTATAACCTATGATCAGATAATCACAATGCAGAAGAATTCATAGTATGGATGTTCTCTTCCATTCTAATCTTTCCACCTTCGCTTAGAGAATATTTGTTCTTTTCTTCCGTTAGTTTGTTCTTCTCAAAGGAGCACTACAAAATACCAAGTACCAGTTGTACTGACAAGGTCAAAAAATTTAACTGTAGGTGGACTTGAAAAAAAAAAAAAAGGCTCACTAGTAATCATGTTTACAATTTTGATACCAATCATGTTTTTAAAAAAATTTCAATGAGGCTGAAGTCTTCTTAGAATATACTTTGTTGCTTCCAAAGGTGGTTGTATTAGTAAAAATAAATGGATGGACTTGAAAGTGTATATTTCCAATGTAAAATAAATATATGTCTTTATGAAGTAAAAATGAAATGTACCTGTAATAAAGGGGGAAACTGATGAACAGAGGCCAAAATCAAGACGGGTAAAATGAAACAATCAATCCTAAGTCTACTAGTAATCATCTTCCAATCCAAAACAGATAATCAATATGATTATTGGTAAGGGAACTTTAAAGTCATATGTATACTGTTCTGCAGCATTTTCTAAGCTATAGAATCACAGGAATATACATTTTCTTATTTGAGAGAAATAATAATATAAATCTTAGGAAATGAGTCATCACGCTTCTTGGAACATGGGGATCTCAAAATTAATGTATTTGAAGAATATAAATTATTAACTTTTCAGAGCTTTCATTTAAGCTCCCCTTTTAGGAGTTATAGTTCTTATTATTTATAAGAGTTATTCATAATATCCTATATTCAAAAATCTCCAAACTTAAACATCTGTGCTGAAAATACTTATAGGCATCTAATCTACCTCTTCATTTTCAATAAGAATAAAATCTCAATTGAAGTATGATATGTGTGGTGGTAAATCTTGATTATAACCATGGAAACAAATTTCTGGGCAGTGGTGGTACCATTGGATGAGATGGGGTCCAGGACTGAATAAAAATGGGAGAAAACAAGCTGAGCATGAACACTTCACTTCAGTTTCTTGACTGAGAAAGAACACAGCGTGAGCAGCTGCCTTGAGCTCCCACTGCTCTGGCTCCCTTCCTTACCATGGTGGACTGCACCCTCAAACCATGAGCCAAAACAAACCCTCCTTCTTGAAGTGGTTCTTGTCAGGGATTTTGCTACAGCAATGAAAACGGTAACGAGTATACTGTTCGTTTAGGACCATGTACAGACCACAAGCATACAGCCCAGCTAAAGGTCACAAACACATTACTAACTGACCAGACTAGGAACCAGAACTCAAGCTCCACAGAAATCTCCCAAGTTCATCTTGCCTTCTCAGTGTCAATACTCTTCTTCCCCACAAAATCAGTCCTGAATCGTAACTATAATCCCGAACATTAGTTTTGCTTTGAGAAAGAGTTTACATAAATGGAGTACTATATATTAACTCTTTCTGTCTTATTTTTGCTCAATTTATATTTGTGAAATTTGTTCCTGTTGCTGCATATAGCAATGATAGATATATAATATCTCAGTGTATGACTATACTACAATTTATCTGCTCTATAATTTGGGTAACTTCCAATGTTTGATGATTACAACTAGTGTTGCTAGGTGAACAGTTTTTGTCATAAGCATTTCTTTAGTTACATGCCTAGACAGGAAGTGTGGCACACTGCATAGGCAAATACTCACCTTAGCAGAAACTACCAACATTTCTCCAGAGTAGTAAAGCTTAGGGAACTAGAGTGCTCTTGCATATAAATCATCAATGGTTTAGAAGAACCAGATATAAACTCAGGGACTCAATTCTATCACTCTCTCCTAAACACTCTGGATACTGCCCACAGCAATACAAGTAGGAATCATTCAAGTAAAAACCTCAATCAAAACAAAACAGATAAACTCCTAAACAAGGCCAGAAGACCTTTTTGGAGTCCTAAGACATTTTCATCCCACCAATTAAATATGATCTAAGCCAAGTCAGTTAATTAGACTTCTTGATTCAACATTCTTTCAGCAGGTGAAAAACTGTAATGCTTCCACTTATCTCCTAAGCTTTTTGCTCAAATAAGATAATCTTAATGAAAGTACTTGAAAAGCTAAAACATTCCAGGTGATCTATAAAAGCTATACCAACACACCATACAAATAAATTCAAGAGTTCTCTTCAAGTAAAGAAATCTTTCAATCCTGAAATACATTAGTAATAAAAAAAAAAACATGGAAAAGAAAAAAATCTTTCTGCATACAACATTACTGATACCTGACAATATCTTTTCCCCAAAGCAAGAAAATACAACAAAGATGAATCACTTATTGTTTAAAATAATAATAAACAAGCAAACAAAATACCATGTAAGAGAGAAAAAGAAATTCTTCTTGGAGACATGATGACTTACAGGGAGAAATTTCTGTAGCTACTAACTTTAGAGTCTTTGGAGCACCAGTTTATGGTGCTCTCCAACGAAAGTCTTTATGGTTCAAAAAGAAGAAACAATAAAGCTTTGTTACTCTATAGCCCACATGTAACAATGAGTAAAAATGTATCCCCAAAAGTCTTATCCACAAAACCCAATGCCACTAACACAAGAGGTGACAGATACCATAAATTCTTACAAATAGGAAATCACTTTCCCCTATCATCCACCTCCAAAACCAAGAATGGTTTTTAATAATCAATGCAAAGCTTATTCTTTGTTAGCTATGTTCACTATCTGTTTTCATTTCCTACTGACTCCTTCCTCCTTTAGAGATAAAAGGCAGAACCCTGATTTCTTTTGATGAGAGATTAGTATGTTCCCCATCTTTTCCTCTCTCTCTCTGAGACTGTCTTGGAGTCTATTAGGAATATAGATGCTTCTGTTTAAATACCATATATATGTAAGCTTTGTACTGAATACTAAAAACTATTCTTGCATTTTAAGTGTCTGTCAACAAACCCAAACTCCAGTACACTCATGCATTCAAGAGTCATTTAACAACATCACTGGGTAATTGTTTCTGACCAAACAGAATATTCTGTCTGTAGATATCTATTAAGTACATATGATTCGTGCTGTAGTTTAATCTGGGGAGGGTTATATTTTATTATTGATTTTGGGTTTGGATGACCTATTTATAAAAATAAGAGTGGAATATTGAAATCACCCACTATTACTATATGAGGAACTATATTCTATCAGACCTTCTATATACTTGTTAATGTTTGTTTTGCGACATATTCAGAGCACATGTAAAAAGTATTCATCTTGCTGAATAAAACACTTTATTAATAGTGGTTTATCGCTTTACCTCTTTTAAGTGATTTTGGTTTGTAATTTTCTTTTTTTTCTTTTTCTTTTTTTTTTTTTTTGACCTGAGGATTGAACCCAGGGCCTTGCGCTTGCTAGGCAAGCGCTCGACCACTGAGCTAAATCCCCAACCCTGTAATTTTCTTTATCAAGTATCAGAATAGCCATGTAATTTTCTTTACCAAATATCAGAATAGCCATGTTAGCTTGTTTTCAGTTTGACTCATTGCTTTCTGTACTTTCACTGAATTGCTGTTGGCGTTTTCTGTGAGAAAGCAGATAGTTGGATCTAGTCTTTTTATGATCCAGTCAGCCAGTATGTGCTATTTGTCGGTCAGCTGAAGCAGTTATTAAGATTAAGGTTGGTACTAGGAGATGGTTACTAATTTCTATGGTTTTACTGGTTATTTCTCTGGTTGGTTTGATCACTGTGTATTCTGTCCTTTTATCCCTATTAATATTAGGGATTTGCTGTTTGACTGTGTTAGACAGGACAGATTTCTTTCTACCTCTCCTTTATCTACTTCTTCTATTAATTGGATTCTTTCTTGTCCTCTCATGCTTAAAACTGTCCTTCTACCTCCTCTATGTATACTATTCTTTTAGGTATTAGTATTTTCTGGAATATTGGCTTGGTTTTGTCAAGAACAGCATTAGTCTATGCTTATATTTGAATGTCTATATTTCATTATTAATTTTAAAAACAGCTTAGCTAGAAATGTCAATCTTGAATGGCAATTATTTGCTTTTAATGCCCAGAGGTCAGAAGAAGACATCATATCCCTTGAAACTGCAGGTACAGATAGGTTGTAAACTGTTATGTGGGTGGTGAAAACTGAACCTGAGGCCTCCATAAGAAGTGCTCTTAACTCAGCTATCTCTTCGGGCCCCATTTCTGACTTTTTTGTTTTCTAATTTCATTTCCTTGATGAATTTGTTTTCTTCCATAGTTGGAACTTTTTTCATTCATAATGCTGAAGTTCTGTCTTCTGTTGCGGAATATCTCTTCATTTAGATCTATTTTGAAGTCATTCACTGATCATTCTTACTGGGAAACTGGAAATCTTTGTCCAGCACTACCTCTTTCAGTATCTTTAAATTAAGAAGTTGAAAAGCTATGGTATTTTAGAGGAATCATGTTGCTTTGCTTTTCATGTTTTTGTTTCTACAGTAAGTCTGCACAACTGTTGGCTTGGATATTTCTTATGATTTTATTTGGGGAACCTTACAAAGCAAGGTCTTATGTAGTTCAGGTTGGCCTCAAACTCCTTATGTAGCTGAGAATGACTTTGAACTCCTGATTCTCCCAACTCTACTGAAATCAGGGGCATTCATAAGCACATTTTTCTGGGAAATTTACTAAGCGGACTACTCTTGAAGGAAAACTAAAACTAAAAAAAAGAATTTTACATGTAATACAGCAAAACTACTTTGTCATTTGGGGAAGCAAAAATATCTCATTCCAATTATTTAGTTACTAATAGCGAGTACCCTAAATGAGTCATTTGATTTCTAAGTGAACTGTTCTAATATCTTGAACAAAACACACACACACACACACACACACACACACACACACACACACACACAAGATGATTACATTTTAGAGAAGCTAATTTCTGGGTCCTTGAAAACTGGAAGCTGCCAACATATATATGCCGGGAGTGGGGGAATGGTAAATGTGAATATGCCAGTTCTGCTGGTTGGTTTTTGTCAACCTGACAAACCTAGATACTTGGAAAGAAGGCATCTTCATTGAGGAAAATACCTCCATAAGACTGGCCTGTTGGCAAGTCTGTGGGGTACTGTCTTGATTAATGATGATATAGGAGGTACCAGATCATTTTGGGTGGGACAACCCCTGGGTAGGTGATCCTGGGTTATATAAAAAACGGGGCTGAACAGACTTAGGAGTAAACCAGTAAGCAGTGTTCCTCTATGGCCTCTGTATCAGGTTTTGTCTCCAGGTTCCTGCCTTGAGTTTCTGCCCTGACTTCCCTTCAAAATGCCCTATAATTGTAAGCTGCAATAAACCCTTTCCTTCCCAAATTGCTTTTGGTCATGGCCTTTATCACAGTGGTAAATCCTAACTAAGACACCAACTCTTCTTTTCTATAGCAAATACTGGTGTTTGCATTTGACAGGTGTTATAATGTCAGCCAGACTGTTTTCATGTTAATAGTTTCTCTGGTATATCAGGGGCCTCTGGTGGCCACACTTAGCTTTGCAGTCTGTGGGCTAGACAGGTTAACTCTCCCCAAAACTCCCCAGCTCATACTCCCTAGGGTGGCTACTGTTCAAACTGGGGGTGTTTCCCAAATGTGTTGGGAGTAGGAAGTAAACACAAGCACTGAGATATGTACAGGCACAGGGCCCTTTTTCATACTTTCAAGATTCTCTAAGTATTAATCATGCTGCCATGCTGTCACAGTGACAGCACTGTGAATGTAAAGCAGATGGCTGGAGCTTCAGAATCTTCAGGTTCTATAGCAGTGAAAGACAGATATGTGGCTGCAAATGTTGGTCTGCCTTTTGAGTTCAGGCTCAGGTCCATCACTTGAAGGCTACTGTCAGTTGGTGAGCGCTGCTCCCAGTAAACGAGTGTGGGAATACTTGACCCTATATATTGTCTGTCTGAGCTGAGCCTACTGCCACATGCACTTTCTTAGTAAAGCTTTTTCTTCTTCCTCATCTCTTGCTACTTTCTTTTCTCGTCCATGGTATTCTTGTCTACTCCTCCTGCCTTTTATTTAACTTTTTTTCTCCGCTATTTCCCTTTTATTTGCCTTTATCTGCTGGGTAAACTATTCTTAAGACCATGTTGTCAAGTAAATTAAGCATCCCAGCAATAAAACTAGAAAGATTTATGATTATAAAACTTCAACCTCAAAATGTATGAATTGTTTTAAATTTCAACACAATGTCACTTTCCAGTGCTTCAGTCTTCTAATCTGTTCTCTTGTTCCTTTATCACCAATTCCTATTCCATCAGCTTCACACTTGTGCTTAATAAACCCTACTTTTAAAACTTGCCAGAGCCCTGAGAACTATGGGGATGTATCTCCAGTTTTGCACTGCTGTTTTTTTCTTTACATAACTGCAAAACTCCTTCCAACCATCAGTTTTACAATTAACACGTGTGACCAGCCATCAGAGCAACAGGAAACCTAGCTAAATAACGAGATGGAGCTGGATTCCCCACACAACTTAACTCCAAAACCAATGTACTCTGCTGATTACCACAACAACTATATATCATTTTATTAGCTGAAACAGAAGCAGTCCTGTTCTTCAGAATTTCTTTACTAAAGAAAGTTTTCATACCTAAAAGATCTGTATCTTGGGCCAGTAAAATGTTCAGTGGACAAAGGTGCTTGACAACATGTCTGACAACCTGTGTTCAATCCTAGGACCCATGTGGTAGAAGAAGAGCCTTCCAGTAAGTTGTCCTCTGACCTCCACATGTGCCGGTGTGGGGTAGGATGGGGTGGGGGCTGGGGTGTGCACCCACGCGCGTGCACATATGCAAGTAACATACTCACCAATAAAATAAATACATGTAATTTTAAAAATCCGTATCTCCCAAACCACTAAATATTGGGTACTCAGGAAATCATAAAAATTTCGCTCTCATATTCTTCTTACAACAGACCATAGATATAAACTTCAACAAAATAATTTATCAAGTTTCTAAGAGATTCATTATTCTCTCATCTTACCTCAGTATACTGAGGAATGTCAGAGACAGCATTATAAACTGCCACTTGGCCCTATGGTAACACCACTCAAAGGAGATGGCTCTCATATCTGTACCCCAAGAAGAGAGTTATGATTCACAGCGTCTCTAAGAAAGCTTCTGTCTACTAAAGGTCCCGGCGAACAGAAGAACCTCATCATTGGCACAGTCTTCCCCTTTTACTGATTCTCAGCACACTTCTCATGGCTAGACAGTAAAAGGTCTTCTCCTGACAAGGAAGTCCCTCTCCTCCCCACAGGAAAAACATGAAAAAGGAGAGGAGAGGAAAAAGTTCAGATGTGAAATCAGCCCTAATGAAAGTCTAAACAGCAGGCTATCCCAACAGAAACAGGATCAAGACTATACAGAGACACCCATCTATAGCGGGACTAAAGGAAAGGATCTAGAAGCAGGTTAAGTGAAAATTCTTCAAATTCAATCCATTATGAAAGAACAAGCACACGTCATCAATAAATATAAAAACAACCATACTGAGTAGTCTTCTCTCAAGACCAAAATGCAACTGGTTCCAAACAAGATTCTCATCCACCCTTAACACCCGAACTTCAAAATGTCCAAATCCCTATAGTTTAAGTTACACCAGAGTTATAATACCCAATAATATGTAAGTCATACATAATTTTTAAAATTCTTTTTTAAAAAACAGCTGAAGACATGGCTCAGTGGTTATAAGCACATGTTAGTCTTCCATGGGACCCAAATTCAGTTCTCAGCACCCATATCAGGTGGCTCAAAACCACTTATAATTCCAACTCCAAGAGACCTGACCTCCACAGGCACCTGCACTCATGTGCACACATCTCCACACAACCACAAACAAGTATATGTAATGAAAATAAAAATAAAATCTTTAATAAAATCTTTAAAATAAAAAAAACTAATGCAAAAAAATCTATACATGTTCATTACAGATGTAGGATGAACTATACTTCTGATCTATAGATGGAAAACTCTATAGATATGGAACCCACAAATACAAAGGTAGACTCTACATACAAATGTAAAAAATAAAAGGAAATAGAGTAATGTGACTTTCTTACTTTCCTATCTGGAAATAAGAGCTTCTTAGGAAAACAAAATGGGCTTAACACTGAACACAAAATACCCATAATGTCAACTGTTTTCACGGAGGGTAAGATTTTCTTCTTTAATTATATTTATCTAGTATAGTTGCTATGATCTAGTTTCTAGGCCATGACACTTCAACCTTGTATGATAAACATATGCAGAAGCATTAACAGGCTGCACATTCTAGAGCTTTCATTTTCAAACACTTCTAAAGAGAGTGCTCTTTGATAGTGAATCTATGCAATTTTCTCCTCTTACACTATAGTGCAATTGCTTCCCACTTCGAAACTATACCATGAGTTACCATCTCTCACTTGCTTTCTAAGTGCTATGGACAGCATGGGGATAGGGTGGGGGTGGGGCAAAGAACATCTGTTATGGACTTACTCAAGAGAATCAGATCTTCGCTAACTGCCAAGAAAAAAAATCATGGCTAGTCAGGCATGGCATATACAGCATGAGAAATGGCATTCAGTATTTGGCCCTGGGTCTAGGAAATCTATTAAATGCCCCCAGAATGCTGGAGCTGAAACCTTCTCAAGTGTTAAGCATACCAGATTAAAACCCACGCCTTTAATCCCAGCATTCAGGAGGTAGAGTCAGGTGGATCTCTGAGTTCGAGGCCAGCCTGGTCTACAAAGCGAGTTCCAGGAAAGGTGCAATGCTACACAGAGAAACCCTGTCTCGAAAAACAAAACAAAACAAAACAAACAAACAAAAAACCATAGCTGTATATGGATGGTACTTATAATTTTACATATAAATTCCAGGGAAACGATACACATTTATGAGATACACTAACGCTGATAGAGTGTTTCATCTAGATCATCAAAGGAGGAGCGAATCAACCAATATTCTCACAGTAATCTATTATCAGATTATCCAATTGAGTACAAACAGGCCATATTTCTAGTCTAAAAAAGACAGATATGCAAATCTTGTCAGAGTTGGCCCACAAAGTCAACTGTCTTCTATAATTAATAGAAAAGGTGGCCAGGAGGGTCAAGCAGTCAAGACTGCAAATTAGCAATTTTAATTTTTAACCATTCATAAAGGAAAACAAATAAGAAAGTAAACAATACACCACAAGGGCTCAAATCCAACCAGATCAGAATGCCCTGATATAAAAATAAACATAAAAATAAATGCATTTAATCCCAGTATTCGGGAGGCAGAGTCAAGCGGATCTACAGAGGCCAGCCTGGTCTAGAGTGAGATCCAGAACAGGCACCAAAACTACACAGAGAAATCCTGTCTCAAAACCAATATATATATATATGAAAAAATAGTGATTTAAATTAATTTCAATATTACAAAAGATTGTCCTTATTTTATATGATTATCTTTGTCAAATATCTTAGCAGACCTGTTTTATGAAAAGAACAAAACAGTATAGATATGAAGATACTAACTTGTGAGTTCACACATACACACACAGACACCTCTCCTTACCTTTGTTTGCCTTTTGTTGGCTTCTCTTCTGGCTTCTCTTTCTTTGAGCCGTCTTTCCTACAGGAAGAGAAGGTAAATTAGAGGTATGTGAATTTCTAGATACTGAAGGTTAAGCAGTACATACACTCTTCAGTCTTACTTTGTAAAGCACACTGGAGGCAATACCTCACATTTATTTTTCAATAAATGTTTACAGAATATCTATAGCAGGACGGGCCTAACAATTCTTAATGAGTAAATATAGGTCAGATCTGGTATCACATCAATTCCATCATTACATACTACACAATTTTTAGTTACTTACACCTTCTTGCTCAGCCTAAAAGGATAATAATAGAACCATGCATTTAGTAATATATATTATACAGGTTGTAAGTACAATATCTGATACATGACTGGTACACAATCAATGTCATCTTCTAGAATAAAAGAAAAGAAAAATACACTCATGATTGTTTCTCTTGTCCTCAGTGTGAAACAGAATTTACAAAGCATAAAAAATCCTCACCTTTGGTTCTTATGAATGATATTCATTCAGAAGCAACCAAAAGTCATTCTTATGAAATATGATATTTTATTAAATTGTTTTATAATTTCACCATTAGTTTTCCACTGATTACAAAACAGGTAAAAATGGGAAAGAAAAACATATACAGTATTAAAGTTCAAAACAAAATGATTCTGCTAAAGTAAAAAAGAATGTCATTTTAAATTCACAAAAGAAACACAATCTCCTCCAAAAACCAAAAAGTCTATTCTCAATCCAAAATTTGTAGGTAATAACTTGTAGGATTTTTTTTCCCTTTTAATTTGGATAAATGGCTAACTCAATGTAAAAAATACAGTTTTCTTCTCATATAGTAAGGCAAAAATCCAAACCTAATTCCATGAACTCCACTGGCAATGGGACAGTGAACAAGGCTCTGTGCTGGGTACTTTTTCCTGCTTTATTCATACATGACTTTCTTTGAGTTTAAAAAAAAAAACCTCTTACTCCATAGTCTGCTGATGGATAATGGAACCCCATATATACCTTGACCAGGCTTATAGAATTATTCCGATAAAGAGAAATAAAAGTGCTAAGGTCTAAATGGACACTAAATACTAACTAATACCAAAAGGAGTCCATGGAGCTTTAGATGTAGGTTAAATCGCTTCTAACTGCACAGCAGATGAAATCTACTAGAAAACAAAAACCCAGAAAACTGGATTCGAAGGGAAACTAATAAAACCTCAAATTCACTTGGCTACTAGTTATGTGTCATCTCTAATGCCTATCACTGCATTACTGTTTCTGTGATTATTTTTCTTCCCGGACCTACACACACACACACACACACACACACACACACACACACACACACACACACACACACCTGTCACTGACTTGCTCCCCTAGTGGGGCTACAAGAAATATCAATGTTTTCTAAGGGTTTGGAGAGGGAGAAGAAAGGAAAGAGATACAGCTTCTAAACCACTTTATACCAAAACTTTTATACAGTTGGTACCAGTTACCGATTTTCTGTGACAAGCAGCAAACTAAGAGATGACAGAGTGAAGCAAAGTACTATTATTAAAGAAAACATCTAAGTAATTCATGCTATTTGGCCTGTTTGAGAGCTATCTTAGCTTGCAGATGTTATCTGTAATTTTGTCTTTTTCTTTCTCCCTAAATAAAAGAACAATTTAATCTTATTATCTACCCAAAAGTATTCCTAACCTAGAGACTAACATTAAAATAACAATATATTTTATTTTATTTAATAATAATCAAAATGGTTTAAGTTTTTCTGCTTAACTTAATCTTAAACCTATAGCTATTTCTGGCATTCAATAACTATAGAGTGAACAAAAAACTGTATTGTATTTCCACAAAAAATTTTATCTGTTTGTACATTACTAGTATTGTTACTTTCTTGCTAAAAGTAATAGCTCTAAATTATCACAATATGATAGGTAATTTGCATGTCACTTTTAAATAGCGTTTCAGAACTTATGAGATAAATTCCCTCCCAATTTTATAGGTTAAAAGATGGGCAACCAATATAATTAGGTTACTTGATTAAAGGCATAAACATAGTGAGCCATGAGCCTAGGACTCTCCTGTATCTATGAAACCCAATGTCATTCTGGCGCATTATTATGCTCCACACTCCTCCATTATTTTCCTTGTAGGGTCATATACCATGTCTTCTCTTATCAATATGTACAAATGGTACTGTTTTATTAATAATCAAGTCTTTTCATTTTAATGTTATTTTTCTCCTGACAATATTTTATATACTTAATTTCTGTCAGGCTCTTTGTGAAAAAGAAATAATTTACAATTATAATCATACAAATTTTTATTATATTTTCAATAACTTGCCTTGTCCTAACACCTAAGACTATCTGAAAATGGACCAAGTAGTGGTGGTACACATCTTTAATCCCAACACTTGGGAAGCAGAGGCAGGTGGATCTTTGAGTTCAAGACCAGCCTGGTCTACAGAGCAAGTTCCAGGGCAGCCAGGACCATACAGAAAAATCCTGCCTCAAAAAAAAATAAATAAAAAATAAACAAAAACAAAACAAAACAAAACAAAAACTACCTGAAAATAGAACTTCAAAGTTACAAACACATTGATGTGTTTGCATCAGAAAAACCCTTTCACATGAACCTAGGCTGTATCATTGGGCTTTTGAACAAGCTATATTAGCCATAACGGAAAAAAAAAAATACTGTCACCAAATCTCAAAACTATTCCACTACTGTTACTAGGTATTATATTTTATTAATATTTAGTTTACTTTTAATTATGTGTATATGAATTGTGGGGATGGGGGTAGGTGCACATGTTAGTTATGGTTCCTACTGAACCCAGAAGAAGATATCTAATCCCTGGAGTTAAAGATGATTGTGCATCATCTGATAGGAGCCACTGGAAACAAAACTCAGGTCCTCTACAAGAGCAGTATGTGTTCTTAATTGCTGAACCATCTTTCCAACCTCTAAATGATATTTAAAGGTCAGGTTGGGAACACAAAAGTACTTACTGTACAAGCTTGGTGACCTGAGCTCAATTCCCAGAACACACATAAAGGTGAAAGGATAGAACCTATTCCACAAAGTTGTCTTCTGAGCTCAACAAATGTGCCATGGAGTATGTGCTCTCCACCACATAATGTACTCATGTGTGCATACACAGACTCAGATAATAATAATTGAAAAAAGGTTCAAACTTGTAAGCTATTAGAATTCACTGTACATGCAAACCCAGTATTTCCTTTGACATTTTCTTCTGCTGACATCATACAGATAAGAGAGATCCAAAGAAATGGAAGTGAAGCCACATGACCAAGACATGAAAGCATGTATGTGTGTGGGTGGGGGGGGGGGGGTAATTAAAGAACAACTATCTTTCAATATCTGGGGAAAAAATCAGAATAAATCTTTAGAAAACTTCTCTATCCTTCATATCACTCACATCTTGCTATTATCCTCTCTGGACTCCTCTATCATAAAAAGCTATTAGCATTCTAGAAGGAGGAAATGGCCTTCAAACAGGAAGTAGAACTACAATAATCCAGAAACTGGAAATGGGCACAAGAAGTACCTTTCCTTTCCTGAAACAGGAAAAAACTGTTATTTAAGAGTTTGTAATAACACAAAAGGCTATACTAGGTACAAGAGATACCCAAACATTATTATATTCAATAGCTGAGGTCTCCCTTAATATAGTTTAATAAATTCCTTTTTTAATATCATTTTGAGAACACACTGATACCAAAAAACATTTTATACCACGCAAAAAGACAGAATTTTATCTTGAGTTCTGCTATGCACAAGTGATTAAGTAAAAGGAAAGCATGAAATTCAATAATGGAAGTCAAATTCACAAAGGAGAAGAAAACAGAAAATTACATTTCAAGTACAAAATGCTCACTTTATAACTATTATCCTTCTTTGACATCTCAGAAATTTTGGGCCCTCACCTTGTGAAAAAAGCAAGTACCTTGAAATATGAATTTGGTCAGCAGTCAGGGCAAAGCATTCATGCTTTGTTCACTCTCTGGTCATCTACAGGAATTTGCTGATTTAGAAATGAGTCTCATTCTTCAGCACAAACCATCTGACCAGCTATCAGGCAACTCTACAGTCTAGTACAGATGAGAGCCCCCAGACTTCACACAGGACCAGAGCGGGTATCCACGGCCACTTCAACAGCACTTTCACCTTTCTCAGGAGTGTGAGGAAGGGGACCTGGCTCAATGAAAGTATGTTCAACTTCCTGAACAGAACACCAATAGCTCAGGCTCTAAGACCAACAATCAATAAATGGGACCTCATGAAACTGAAAAGTTTCTGTAAGACAAAGGACACCGTCAACAGGACAAAACAGCAGCCTACGGAATGGGAAAAGATTTTTTTACCAACTCCCGTCAAATAGAGGGCTAGTATCCAAAATATATAAAGAACTCAAGAAACTAGATATTAAAAAACCAAATAATCCAAGTTTTAAAAAAATGGGACACATCTAAACCGAGAATTCTCAATAGAGAAATCTCAATCACTAAGAAAAAAAAAATGTTCAACCTCTTTAGCCATCAGGGACATGCAAATGAAAACTACTTTGAGATCCATCTTACACTTCTCAGAATGTCTAAGATCAAAGACTCAGTGACAGCTCATGCTGATGAGGAGGATATGGAGCAAGGGAAACATGAGTTTCTTCCTCTCCCCCATCTCACACCCCCCCATTGCTGGTGGGAGTGAAAACTTGTACAGCCACTTTGGAAATCAATATGGTAGTTTCTCACAAACTAGTAATCGATCTACCTCAAGACCCACCTATACCACTCTTGGGCATGTATCCAAAGGACACGCCATCCTACCACAAAGACACTTGCTCAACTATGTTCAAAGAAGCTTTACTCATAATACCCAGAAACTGGAAAAAACCTGGATGTCCCTCAAGCGAAGAATAGATAAAGAAAATGTGGTACATTTATACAAAGGAGTATTACTCAGAAGTTTGAAGAAAAAAAAAGACATGAAATTTGCAGGCAATTTGATGGAACTAGAAAAAAATCACCCTGAGTGAGGTATCACAGACCCAGAAAGACAAGAAATAGCATGTATTCACATATAAATGGATATTAGTGGTTAGGTAAATGATAATCAAGCTATAACCCACAAATCCCAAGAAGTTAGGTAAAGAGAAGGGCTATAGGGGGAAGCATGGATCTCACCAGAAAGGGGAAATAGAACCGATTCTGCAGGTGAACTGGGGGTGGAGTGGGTGGGGAGGGGAGCAGGAGGGATCAAGAGGAAGAGGAAAAGGTTGGAAAGAGATGGCTAGAATTGGGGAGCAGTGGAAACTTCCTGGAATCTATGAGAGTGACCCTAGTGAGAACTCCTAGTAGTGGAGGATACAGATCTAAACTGGCCATCTTTTGTAGTCAGGCAAGGTTTCCAGTGGTGGAACTGGGTTACAGTTGGTTGAGTCGTTAGCCAACCATCATGGTCTGAGACCCAATCCTGCCAGTCTCAGTTCCAATAGTACTAATCTCTGCTCTCCATTCTTCAACCCCAGTCTCCAACTATTCTCCATGCTATAACCACCTATCACCACGGCATTTACAATATTTTCATCTATAAAACAACAAATAAAAATGGAAGATAAAAATTATCTCAAAGACGAATCACACAACTGATGAACCAAAAAAGGAATTTTCTCATGTAAGTAAGCCTCACTTATAATGTCTGTTAGAGTTTAACACCAAATGCTTAGTAGTCCCTTGCTCTCGTGACATAATTTCTAACCTTAGTAAAATTTCTTATAACTATGTAAGCAGGCTTGTAGTCTACAATATTGCCTAGACTTTTAAATGGCAACAACCACTGAAAACTGGACTATAGTACTAGTACCGACATTGTTATGCAATGATCATTTAGGGAAAAGTTCCGGTCTGGGGCCCTAAACTAAATGACTAACTACAATACTTATTTTGTTTTTGAGTTTATTTGAGTCTAATCACACCTCTCTTTAGAAACACAGCTTCTAGAATTTGTCACCATTGCTTCTTCAAAACCCAACATCCACTTCTATCACTTACTAAATTTTTATTTACTGCTTCAGAACTGCCCTTCTCTGTAAGACAATGTTTCATGGTTTAACCTAAACAGCTCAAGGTCAAGAAGTAGTGGGGACCTTAGTAAAGGCTCCATTTGTTAAGATGTAGGACTTGTACACATCACTTGACTCTTCTAAGTCTTAATTTTACACTCTAGAATGAGGCTGGCCTTCTTCTTTAAGAAGTTAATTGTTAGCATACAATGGCAGAGTGTATATAAAGCATTTAACACAGAGCCCAGTTAACTAATGCCATGTGCTACTATTGATAGTCTTGGTACTATTTCTAAGATGGCTTATTACAATCTCTCTATTTTTTTGACCTATTACATATGGTTTAAAATGAAGTCACTGAGAGTCAATATCAAATTAGTCCTGTATCAACAACAAATCAGATTCTCTACAACGTTCCCTTAATTTTCCCTATTTTTCTAATGTTCATAATTAAGTGGAAACAGTCAGGCCTGCACCACTGTCACAAGCACTCCAGACTCACTTCTTGACAGGACTGCCCTATTAAAATTACAATCTAAAAGGAATAAAGCTTTCATAGAGAACTCCATGAGAATGAGAGGCCTTCTCTAAGGTCATTTCTCTGTATCACCAGCAGTGACAGCAGAGATCAAGCAAAACATAATTTTGCAGAGCTAAAATGGCATCACAGCACAGAGCAAATGTCCAGCCCATTACAGTAAGAACAGCTTTGACTGATATCACAAAACCTTTTGTCTCTGTGCCAGAGTATAACTTTTGCTGTACTTTATTTCTGATGAACATTTCAAGATTTTCTATAGAGAAAAGTAATAAGCCTATTGACCACAACTACCAGTAAGTCTCAGAATAAAATGGTGCTTAAATTTTCAGTGCAAACTCATAAAAAAAAATTCAAATAAAACTGCTAAATAACCTATAACAGTTAAGAGAAGGCACCTGAAGGCCAGGTTTAATTATATGTTCCTGCACAGAAGCACCTCTGCTCTACTCTCAATGACACTATCATATTATATTCCTTTTACACAAAATAAAAAATTAAAATCTTTTTTTTTTTTTTTCCCAGAGCTGAGGACTGAACCCAGGGCCTTGTGCTTGCTAGGCAAGTGCTCTACCACTGAGCTAAATCCCCAACCCCCCAAAAATTAAAATCTTAATACTCACAAAGTGACATCAATGGACAAATGGATTTTTTTTAATGTGTGTAAAAAATGGAACACTAAGCCGGGCAGTGGTAGCGCACACCTGTAATCCCAGCACTCGGGAGGCAGAGGCAGGTGAATCTCTGTGAGTTCGAGGCCAGCCTGGTCTATAAAGCGAGTTCCAGGACAGCCTCCAAAGCTACAGAGAAGCCCTGTCTGGGAAAAAAAAAAAAAAGAATGGAATACTAATCAGCCTTCAAAAAGCAGGCCATTCTGACATTTGTGACAACATAATAAATCTACAGACACCAACATAAGTGAATAAGGCATGCACAGAAAAATAGTATCACTGGCATGGAATCCAAGAAAACTAAACTGACAGAAATATAAAACACAGTGATGACTACCTTTGGAATGAGGGTGGTATCTTGGTTAAAGGAACAAAACTTCATCCAGACATAATAAGTTGTAGGGATCTTTTACAAAGAGTGGCGGCCATAGTAAAAAATGATAATGATAACAATAATGTCCTATATATTCAAAGTAGCTAGTAGTAAGGATGTTGAATGTTCAGACCACAAAGAAATAGTAACTTAAAAAGTGACTGGTATGTTAGCCAAGTTTCATTATTCTACAATGTATACATACAGCAAAACATCATGCTGTGCCTCTAAATATGCAAAACTATTCATATCAAACTACAACTGGGGACTGGACAGATAGTTCAGTTGTTGAGGGCAACTGATGATCTTGCGAAGAACCTCAATTCAGTTACCAGCACCAGCATGGTGGCTCACAAACATCTGTAACTTCAGTTCCAAAGGATCCAATGCAGACTTCTGGACTTCATCGGCATTGCACACACATGGTTCACAGACATACAGACAGACAAAATAGCCTTTTTAATTTTTAAATACAAATTAAAATATAATAAAATCTAGTCACAAAAACTCAAAGGAAAAGATCTTTATATCTGAGTTTTCTAAAACTTTTTTTAAAGGAATACCTCTGTCACACACGAAATTTTATAGCTTCTAATGGTGGGTAGACAAAAGCAGGAGTCAAAGACAGGTGTATTAGAACAGAGAATGAATAACTGGACCAACATAAGGACCTGAGTGAGACCTACGTAACAATGATTGAGGACATTCAAAACTGTGCACTATGCATTTTCTTACATTTATTTATGTACTTACCTATTTATTTTATGTGTATGAGTTTTTTGTCTGCATGTATGAATGTCACCATACACATGCCTTATGCCCAAAGAGTCCAGCATAAGCCAGCAGGTATTTTGGAAAAGTACAGATGGTTGTGAGCCACCATGTGGATTCTGGGTTCTGAAAGTCAAACTCATTTCTCTGCGAAAGCAGTAAGTATTCTAAACTGTTGAGCCATCTCTCCAGCCCCCAAAAGCAGCCACTAATTCGTAATAGGAAGTACTACCACCAAAATGAATCATTAAGACTAAACTCACTTTAGGAATTATCTTTTAACATGAAATTATCATCCTGAGACATTTTAAACATGCATTTAAAAATCCTGTAACTTATGAAACTCACAAGTGACATCTATTTATAAATACGCCAAATGCAGAAGCATGTGATCAGTTTCCTGGCATTTCTTCCTCCCACATAAATTTTATTCAGTCACATCTCGTATTCACAGTGGTTTTTCTTATCAACTTTTAGTGTTTAACATTCTCATATTTGATATAGATGAATAAAAATATACATATCTGACTTCCTACTATTTGCTAACAGTGATGCATTAAAGTTACATTAACCTGGCATGGTGATACAAAGCAGGAACAACAATACTCAAGAGACTGAAGCAGGATGAGGAATTGAAGGCAACACTGTTCACACTGCAAGTTCCAGTCAGCCTGCAGCACTCGTGAAACCTTGTCTCAACCAGACAAACAAGGGTGATTAAGGTAGGAGACCAGGACAGAGGTGAGGACAGGTATGAGCCAGGATATTCGGTCATTTTCATCATCTTGATTTCAAGACCGTGTAGATACATCACCCATTCAAAAGGGAAAAAATGAAAAAAGACATTTTGTTCAATGCAAACTTGTTCACAGCTAACCATGTTTTAACCAGTTTTCCTGAGGACTGTGGATCATGTACTTTTAGTATTCTACCTTCACATTCTAGAATGTAAATACATGCATAAATAGTCCACTTGAAACTCACTATAATATCATTTGGTAATGATAGTCTATAGACAGTTGCCATCTGTGGGAGGAAAGAAAAGGCAAGGAGAAATCTTGTTTTATGTAAATCTTCACACTTCTTTTATAACTGACTGTAAT
The DNA here is from genome assembly GCF_903995425.1 of Onychomys torridus. Classification (NCBI taxonomy): domain Eukaryota; kingdom Metazoa; phylum Chordata; class Mammalia; order Rodentia; family Cricetidae; genus Onychomys; species Onychomys torridus. The sequence goes on from NC_050449.1 coordinate 46,615,183, forward strand.
TTTTAAGTAATAAAATATGAAACATTCTTTACACTCACTCTAACCCTTGGAGCAGACTGAAATCTAAACTATGGCAAGCAAGCTGTTGATAGTCTTAGTACTCCTAAAGATCTTAGCAAATAATTCCAAATTTCAGTTTACACACTGTACTAAAGGAAGCAATACAAGAAATACTTGTCTCTCTTGATAGCATAAGTATCTAACCTCAAGCATTACAGTTCAACTTGTGTTCCACAAGTCTAAAATGCTTTGGCAACACTCATTTCCATATCTGAAGCTATCTTCAATATGTACTTTTTTCTTTGATGTAAAGTTATATTAAGTCTTTAAAAAATGATAACTTTCTCATAAAAGGAAAAAGTATGATCTGGACTATTAAATAGTTACAAGATAAAAAAAGGAGCAAAAAATCTACCAAGAATCCTTTTCAAGGTGATAACAATAACATTCCCATCCAAAGACACAAAAAAGTTTTTTAAATAAAATGCAGTAGTATGGCAAGGATTCTCAAATATTATATTGTGCCATCCTGAAGTCACTCACTGCTTTATTAGAGGCATGTTTCAGAAAGATTAAAATGTACATATGCTTTGTCTCATTGACTGACTCATTAATCTAGTGGTTAATCCCATTTTGAGGGAATTACATAGTATGGCAGAACAATAATACATATGTCCCCCACAAAGATAACAGAGAACTGAGGTTTAAGGTCACCAGGGCCTTATACACATAAAAATGTTCTCTTGCGAGGCGGTGGTGACACACACCTTTAATCCCAGCAGCACTTGGGAGGCAGAGGCAGGAGGATCTCTGTGAGTTCGAGGCCAGCCTGGTCTCTAAAGCGAGTTCCAGGAAAGGCGCAAAGCTACACAGAGACACCCAATCTTGGGGAAGGGGGAGGGTCTCTTTTACAAGATATCATCAAACAATGAAACAAATATGGAAAGAAATTTAGGGGCTGGAGAGACGGCTCAGTGGTTGGGAGCACTGACTGCTCTTCCAGAGGTCCTGAGTTCAATTCCCAGCAACCACATGGTGGCTCACACCATCTATAATGAGATCTGGTTCCCTCTTCTGTCCTGCAGGCATACATGCAGACAGAACATGATGTACATAATAAATAAATAAAAATTTTTAAAAAAAGAAAGAAAGAAAGATTTAGCTAATGAAATGAATCTGGAAACACCACCAATGTCCTTCAGTGAGTGAGTAATACAACAATCCTAAGCCCATCCAAACAATAGACCACTGCTCAGTATTAGAAAAATAATAAAGACGGTTGTAGATGGCTCAATAGTTAAGAACACTTGCTACTCCTCAGAGGAACCAGATTTGGTTGTCAGCACACTATTGGCAGCTCACAACAGTAACTTAGCTCCAGGGTATCTGATGCCCCCTTCTGACCTCTTCAGGAACTAATCACATATGTGGTGTATATACATACACGCAAACAAATACACACATAAAATAAATATAAACTTTTAAAATATCTTTAAAAAAAATTGCTTATATACACCAACCTGGTGAATTCCTAGGAGATAATGCTGAATGAAAAAAACAATCCAAAAAGGCTATATATTGTATAGTTTCACTTATTAAAATATTCTAGTGATAACAAAATTCTAGCAATGGAGAACATAGGATCTCTCTGTATTATTTCCTACAATTACATGTGAAACACCAATTATCTCAAATAAGAATTTCAATTATACAGTCAGAAGTCTTTGATTTCATTCACACATTATACCGCGCATTTACAAATCAAGAGGGCGGCCAGGCGGTGGCGGCACACACCTTTAATCCCAACACTCCGGAGGCAGAGCCAGGTGGATCTCCGTGAGTTCGAGGCCAACCTGGGCTACCACATAAGCTCCAGAAAAGGCGCAAAGCTACACAGAGAAACCCTGTCTCGAAAAACCAAAAAAAAAAAAAAAATCAAGAGGGCTAAAACATAACCATATGCTATAACCTTAAGTAACCACCCTCAACTATGTGACCCATGAATGATAAGGGCATTACTAATTGTACCTTTAAAACACAGTAATACTATCTGAGTCACAGAACCAAAAGCAGATTCCAGGGGCAACTCAGTATTATACAGTCTCCAGAAGAAGAACGAAAGGAATCAGTGAATTGGCCACAAAGAAAGTGTCAGTGAAAGCAATGATCACAGTAATGTTATCAATGCACTTCCAATGAATTAGAAGTTGGACAAATTTGTAGGAACACAAACAAAAAGCTTACCCGATGCTTTGCCTTAATCTTCTTCCTATATTCTTCCTTGTCGAATTTGTCCTCTTCCTGAAGCCGTTCCTTTGCTCTGTCTAAGTTGATGCCACCAGTGTCGTCTTCTTCCTCCACATCATTTGTTGCAGACTTCTGAATCTGTGGCCACTGCTGAACCAACTGAAGACAGGAAAGGGTAAGTACAGGGTAGGGTGGAAGGGATGTCCACAGAAACTGCTGGCTTCTGAGGACTCATTTAAAATGGGGCATATGCCTACTTTCTTAAACTTTATTTAAAAGTTATTTCTTAAACCATCTCATAAACTTCATAATAAAGTAAGATGCCATAGAAAGGACCTTCATATTTCACAGCCAAGGCAATACTGCCATTATACTGTGAGCACATGAGTAAAGACTACTTCATGAAAGGATTTGGTCAAGGTGATTACAGAATAGAAACACTTGCCAAAACTTGTTAATGTTCTGTCCTCCTGCAACTAAGCTCAAAATCATCTGCACAGAGCAGAAAACTGGGCGACACTGTATCTTCTTTGAGCTACACCCAGGTACTTTGTATATGTCTCTAACACAGCTCATCAAAATGTGCTATTTTACATTCCTGTTTCTTTTAGTAAATCTAATATCCTTATGGGTATCTATCTATATATTTTTCTCATTCACCGTCAGAGCCCGTAACAGTACGTGATAAGAAAAACTGGTCAACGAATCACATATCAACTAATCTTACAGAGTGAAATAACTAAATATAAAGGAGAAAATTGGTTTGGGCTTCATGGGCTGCTCATGATTCCACATAGCAATTTATGGATAGTAACAAAGTGACAAGCAGATGGATCCAAAAGGAGACTTGGCAGAATGTTCTGGCTTTGTCACTAGTTTACTGTGTCACGCTAAGTAAATTTATTATTCTCTGGACACCTGTGCCCCTTCTAGATCTAAAAAAAGAGGCAATTCAACAATTTCTGTTGTCTCACTATAAAAGTATAAGATCTGAACAATTCAGATAAAGCAGTTCCCATTGACATAACAACAGCTTTAACTTAAAAACAGGTTGCCAGGGCATTTAAAATCTGTACCTCTGACTTTAAAGTATGCTAACTAATCTTCAGGCAAACAGAAATTTTCAGATAAACATCTCACAGGTATTCATACATCCTTGCTACCCATGTCATTCTTCAAGGTGAGGTTCCCACACCAAAGGTGGTGGCAAAGGAACTGCATGACAAACTATGCCAGTAACCACTGAGCCCCAAAAGCTGTGTCAGGGATCCATGGTGATGCAGATAACATCAGTTACTCAAACTTCTCATCCAACTTGATTCACAAAAGGAAGTTAATATAGTATACCTTTCTGTGGGATAAACAAATTGCAGCCCATTTTTTAGAGGTTCAGAAGTTTCAGTATCATGTATGCCACAAACAGCTCCTCTTAGTAACAAGCACACACTGCAATATTATACAGTTAAGAGATTTATAATCATCTTGGAGCTAATTACTGTAATCTGTGCAGCTGAACTCTGTAGCACACTAAGCTCATTAGGCTAAGAGCACTCATTTTACAAGGGCATGAGACACGACTGCATTCTCCTCTAGCTCACTTCTTGAGTGCTCAATTCTCAATAGTCGTTTGATAAATATTTTTTTTCACTTATATTGGCTTTGTCTTCCACTTCTGGCAACTATAAATTACACTGTTATCTTGTTATTTTTCAGCTCATTCCTATACCCCAAAATAACACCAAGTTCTTTAACTTCAAAATGAGAAAGAAAAATACTACTGTGGATAATGAGTATTCCACAACATTTCCATGATGATGAAATATATAGTGTAACTCTTTGAAAAGCTCATATTTTTCTAGAGTAACAGATTACTTATTCTAAACATTGCTCTGAGGGTTTAATACATGTTAGGTACTATGCACTATGCTAGGAACCCAAGAGCAAGCAAAATATCTTTCTTTGTAGACAAGTACAAAAGAAGGATGTAATCATCAAATAAGACTGTGAGGTTATATAACAATAATAATAATTTCCAGGAAGGAAGAAAGGAAAGAAGGAGAGAGAGAGGGAGGGAGGGAAGGAGGGAGGGAGGTAAAAGGGAAGGAAGGGAAGGAAAGGGAAGGGAAGGGAAGGGGGGAGGGGGAGGGGAGGGGGAAGAGAAAGGAAGGGAAGGGAAGGGAAGGGAAGGGAAGGGAAGGGAAGGGAAGGGAAGGGAAGGGAAGGGAAGGAGGGAGGGAGGGAGGGAGGAAGGAAGGAAGGAAGGAAGGAAGGAAAAAGCAATAAGATTATAATAGGCCGGGCGGTGGTGGCACATGCCTTTAATCCCAGCACTCAGGAGGCAGAGGCAGGTGGATCTCTGTGAGTTCGAGACCAGCCTGGTCTACAGAGCTAGTCCAGGACAGGCTCCAAAGCTACAGAGAAACCCTGTCTCCAAAAAACAAAACAAAAAAAAGATTATAATGATACTGTGTGGTATATCAGTATGGTCAGGGAACTTGTAGGCTGGTGAGAATGGGGTCATGAGCTGAAATTCTTAAGATTTTTGTTATGCCAGGAACTAGTTTCATCCTAAATTTATTTGATCATTTGAAAATACAACATTAATTCTTAAAATAATGACCTCTTCTGAGAATAATATAGACATATGTATTTAGAACCAGGCCCAGATAATAAAGACGAAATGAGAAGGAAGCACCTATATCTGAAATCACTTAGACAGAGACTTCCCTCCATGAGCCAGTCCAGCAATGAACATGCAAACACAGCATAATAATTGAGGAAGTGCAAATCAGGCAGTTTACAGAGTCATGCTAAGGACGCTCTGCTCAGGAGCTGTGTTAGTATTCTTGTGTTTGTGCCCAGGGAACACTCTGATGAATATTGATGAAAAATCTTTTCTATAAAGAATGGAACTGGACATCATCTCAATGCTGGTATCACTAGGAAGGACTTCAGTTTACTGCATAAGAAATCCTTGTCCACAGTCACACAGCTGATAAAAGGACTACAGGAAAGGGAAAAGAAGTGCCCAGTGTGCTATAGAGACATTCATTTTAAAAAAATAATAATAAATGGCCAGTCAGCAGGAAAGCTAAGCTCCATAATCCCTGAGATGTAGTTCAGAAATAGCATATTTATAGACTCTTACCTCCCCTTCATCAGTAAATGTTATTTTCTTATTCACTTTAAAATTTCTCTTCATTACTTTTTTTGCTTCTGCAACTTTGGTTAATTTTTTCTTGACACTGGATTTAGAAGGTTCCTTTTTCTGTTTAAGGGGGAAAAAAAAGAATTAGAAAAGGCTTGCAATATAGCAATGAACTTTCCAAAGATGACTATACATTCTATTCTCATTGATAATTACAAGCACCTAAAACACTGTCCAGAAACTGAGCTATGTGTCATTTTAACTAATAGCTGCCTCACGGCTAAAGGGGCTTCAAAAATGAGTAAGACAGGCATTAGGCAAAACCTTTTATTTTGCTCTATTGCTAAGACTGTTTTATTTAAAATTCTGAAGCACCAGAAACAACAGGAAAAGGCAATAAACAGTCATAAGACAAAGCTGTTTCCCAAGTAAAGCATAAAAATATTATTAAATTACCAAGCGCAAACTTAAATTTCTAGACTAGGAATATATAAACGTAGAGCAAAATGATTAGCACAGTGTTTGCAATTCAACATCCTATCAGCTATAAGAATTTACTCTAGGCTGGAGAGATGGCTCATTGGTTAAGAGCATTGGCTGCTCTTCCAGAGGATCTGAGTTCAATTCCCAGCACCCACATGACAGCTCATAACTGTCTGTAACTCCAGTTCCAGGGGATTGGACAACCCTCACATAGACACACATGCAGGCAAAACACCAATCCACATAAATTTTAAAACAAATTCATGCTATGAATGCCAGAAAATACCCTAGGACAAACAGAGTCCAAAGACAAGGTGAATTAACAGACAATCACAGCATGATACTAAAACTTCAAAGCTACTGCTTACTTACACTAGTGAACACTAAGTGAGCTACTACAGAAAGGAACAAGAAAGCGCAGCATGACTTCTAGGACGAGGAATAGGAAATAACTCATGTTTTTGAAATGTTGGATAGTTAGCCAGTGGTAGCAATTGGGGGTACCTGACCAACACAGTGCAGCTTCTATCACATGAATGGACAGAAAGAGAAGTCTTTGGTATAGGACAGGGAGTTTGCTCAGCAGTTAAGAATGGATACTGCTCTTCCACAGGACCAGAGTTCAATTCCAACACCCACATTAGGAGGCTCATAACTGTCTCTAACTTTAGCTCCAGGAGACTGAAGCCTCTGACCTCTAAGGGTACCCGCACATAATTGTACCTACCCACACACAGACACACACATTCACATAGTTTAAAACAATAAAAATAATTTAAGTCTTTGGCATAGTAGTCAAGAAAATTTGTGGTAAATTCTGCAATTATGAACTGTGTGAAGATTAACTATCCTCTCTAAATCAAGGATACTAATATCCTACTACCATCTCACAGACTGTGAAAAGGCTGAGCAATAAGTAAATGTAAAACACACTGCATGATAAGTTCATGTCAATTGCATACAGGCTTATTTCACAGTATACTAGACCGGGGGCTTCTTAGCTTTTAATTCTGTACTACAGTGAAGCACTCAGCAAAGAAAAAAAGGGAATAAAACAAGAATCATCAGAAGTTTTGGAAAGATGCACAACTATTACATTATGATAATAAATATGTACAAAAATTCATTTCATAAGTAGATACTGTCAGTGTTGAATAAATTAAAAATTAAGCACCCTAAATTAAAAACAACCAACTTATTAAGCCATTTTATATTAATTTTTAGATAATTTTTCATGTTTTTATTATCTTGAATAGTTTCATGTCAACTTGACACAGTCTACAATCATTTGAGAAGAGGCCTCCACAAGACTGACCTATAGACAAATCTGTGTTGCATTTTGTTGATTCATAACTGATGTTTGAGGACCAAGGTCACTGTGGGTGATGGAACCACTGGGCTAGTGATCCTAGATACTATAAGAAAGCAGGATGAGCAAGCCATGAGCAACCCAGGAAGCAATATTGCTCCATGGCCTTTGCATCAGTTCCTACTTCTGGATTCCTGCTTTGAGTTCCTGCCCTGACTTCCCGGGACTACAGGATACAGATGAAATAAACCCTGTCTTCCCCATGTTGCTTTTGGTCATGGTGTTTATCACAGCACTAGAAGCCCTAACTAAGCCAGTTATGTAAATCTGATAATGCATACACCAAAATTATGATTTAAGTACAAGTGAGTTGTACGGACACTGATGTTTCTATTACATATGTATTGCTAACAACACTTTATATTTCTCATTCTTGATTTGTGCAATCTATACATTTAATTATATTACCTCTCTGGCAAAAAGCCAATTTATGTTTAGTAAGCTACTAGCATATTTAATTCATGTCAGGTTTATGAGATTTGCTTATCAGGTAGATATTAAGATTAATATACCACAATCTACCTCACAAGACTTCTTCAAAAAGAGATTTTTCAAACTATTTTTTCCTTGGCACAAACAACTATTCTTCAGCCCTTCCTGTGACTCTGTGGACATCTCCAACTGGTATCATCAAGGCTTTAATTGCTGTGCCTACTCCTCCAGATCTCCTCTCTACCACTGTCTTTAAGATATATATGTATCTTTCTCTGTAAATATTATCATCCTCATTTCCTTATCTTACTTCAGAGAGTGATCAGATGAGAGAAAAACTAAACTGAAGGATACTAGAGTGATGAGCAACTTGCTTATCTAAAGAAGGTGCTACATGTAAAACCTCTATAGACGCAGGGAGTAATGAGTTCCTCGTTCCTTCAACCCACTCAGAACTCCTACACAACTCTTCCTCACAAAGCTTTGTCAGAGGACTCCTCCAACATCACTAGAGTTTACAACTTCATTATTAACTTCTATTATATCTGTGCAGTTTTATAAAGAGAGATTTCTGGATTGCCTGATTTTCTGCCATCAAACTTCTTCTAATGATAGAAAAATTCAGAAAGACCAGATGATATAATTATTATAGTAGAAACATAACCATAAACTAGTAAACTAAAAATATGAGGAAGTAGTGTGAGCAAACTTTCCAGGGTGATGGCATTTTTCACTACTCTGATAAAAGTTTGAGCCACACAGGATATATTCAGCAAACTTATCAAATGTTTATAATCCTAATTTGTCATTTCCTTGTATGATATGAGAATTTATTCATCAAAAGGTACTGTCAACAAATATTGAACTCCAGCTAACACCATGCAATCTGAAACATACCAGAAAATGTAATGACATTGGCAATGTGCTCACAAATGTGTTCAATAGATGGTAACGTGATAAGGAAAATGTTGTAAATGGTGTTATTTTTCTTGTATATATAACAGTATTACATCAGTGGAAAACTATTCTTTTTACAAAAGTAAGGGGATATATGCCATCTCTAAACAAAATACACAAATGACGTTTACCAAAATCCCAATCTAAATCAATTTTTCAAGGTCCACTACTGCCCTTAAAAGATCTATACCCTTAAAATATCTATCATAGTACCTAAACCAAAGTCATGTTAAATTTTCTTCTGTCACTCAAGGAAAGGACAACAGTAATTAAAGACCAAAGTGAAATAAAGTTGTAAGGGACAGGAAACCTGACTAGTTTCCAGCACAGTACAAGCCAAGAGCCAGCACATAAAAACAAACAGACAAGGGAAAAGACAGCTCTGTAAACTAAAGGCAGTTAGAGTGATAAAAGGAGACAAGTGGACAACTAATCACAAGAAAAGAAGGAACAAGAGAGGACAGAAAAGAAGCTCTGTGAAAACCAATTCCTCTCATGATTAGAGGTGTATTGCAAAACCACTGCTCCATCCCTACTCACACTACCTAGTACTTTCCCTCAAGACTCCCAAACTGTCAACTCAAAAATAAATTAAGCCAATAGAGGAAAACTGAAAATGTCTTAAGCAGATATTAACAGGACGCAAAATAATTATCATCCATCTCCCAAAACACCTGCTCTATAAGTAATATTGAGATACAATACTAAAAGTACTAAGTCCAAATAAGAAAGAAAACTGGAACACGAACCTACTGATCATTACTGTTGACAACTTATTCTAGACCATTTCCTTTCCAAATTCTTTAATTATTTAAGCCATTTAGTAGTTTGAGAGATTTGGCTGACTCATTAATAAATAAAAATATTAAATAACAATATCCCTAATGAAAAACTTATCTGAAGCTAATTCTGAAGGCATTCAAGTTTAATCAAATAAACAGATGAACTGATAGAAAATCTATTAGAATGAAATTAACTCTTTACTAATATACTAAGATAATTCAAGCTATACTATGAAACTCAAAATTTGATTTGTAATTCCAAATCTATGATGACAACTGTCAAAACTTCCTAATAAAGACTACAAACTAACTACAATCCCAGACTTGGGAGACTACCAATGATCATGCATGTTAAGCTAATGTGGGATACTGAGTAATACAGTCTTAGACTACCATAGAACAACCTGATTGGGATACTACTGACAGCTATTTGAGCACCTTTGACAAACTTTACTAGACTACAGCACACCATAATTTTCAACCATCCTTGGAATGAATCGCCCACTATAGGTTAATATATAAACTGTGTCTCATTCAAAGCTGCACCTGATAAATATAAGCTCTCCTTTACTCAAATACAAATGCAAGCACATGAGGGAGGGACACAGAAAGGAGGAAACATGAATGTGTGCTAATATATCAGTCTGTTTCCAGAGTCACGTTCCCTAAGCTTCATCAACTTATCATCTCATGCCATTTACTTTGAAGATGGATATTAAACACTGCTGTCCAACAGCAAAATGATAGGAAAGCATGTATTTCCCCGTGGTTTAAAAAAATAAGTAATTGCTGTCCTCTTACCAATAATGTTTTTTCTTTTCATTCTGACATCCAAGACTTCAAGAGTCAAATCCTGATCCATATTTAAGACTGATGTATCAAACAATGTGACTTGCATTTTATATATCCTGCCAATCATTTCTTTTCTATCTATACTGTACATGTCCTAGAAGTTTCTAATAGAAAATACTAAGTATATTTTAAAGCTATTTCAAACTCATTTTGAAGTGGAGAGGATAAAATATGAATTAAACTAAAAACTAAAGTTATATATTCCATAGTTCTTCTCTACTATACTTTTTTATTAGCTTTTCATTACTATAACAAATATATAAATTTAACTTCTAAAAGAGTTAAGTTTTATCATGCCTTACAGTTTTGAGGGACTTCAATCCATAAGCAACTGTCTTATTATTTTGGGAACAGTACGGCTCAAATCTAAAGGACATGAAAGAAGAGGAAGGAGAGCTAAGTAAAGATTCAGACAGAAGAAACAGCAGCACAAAGAAGTGAGTTTGTTACACACACACACACACACACACACACACACACACACACACACACACAACCCTTTAGAATTACTACAGGTAGAATGTGATTAAACCAAACTGTGCACATAAGATTCTAGATTACCTAAGACCTTAAAACACATGCTGACTACGACACAAAATACAAGTTTGGAGCAAGATGCCAGTATGCCAGTTACTTTTTTAAGCTACTGGATACTAAGTTTTAAAGCAGCCAGGGGTGGTAGACAGAAAACTAATCAGAAATTATTCTATTGGCCTATAAGCAAGATGACAGAGGGTTTTAATTGAGGCAGAGAGAAAAGGAAACAATATGGTTTAGATACATTTTGAAGGAAGAGTAAACAACCCTCCCTTGAAGAAAGTTTAGTAAAAGGACTATTCAAAGACGAGGTATGTCTCTGCCCTCGGTTACTGAATTAATGTGTTAAATACACAAGAGATAGTTAAATATTTAGGAAGCTGGAAGGGTTTAGGACACATATTTAGATGTACTATGCCAGTATTTAAGTAAAGGACTCACTGGATCCATCTAGGGAGCATATGTAAGTGGAAAATGAAGCAGAAGGCAGAGCCTTAAGGTACTCCATCAACTACACATGGGAATAGATGAACTGAGGAATACAAGCCAAGAGAAACAACTAGTAAAGGCAGAAACCAAACCAGAAACATGGAGCAAAAGCTAAGCAAAAAAAAAAAAAAAAAAAAAAAAAGGGGGGGGGGGTTCCCTTAGAAAATGTTGCTGAGATATTGATTACCACAATCCTAGTAGATCAGTAGGAGCAACTGCTGGTTTGGGGAACATAATTTTACACAAAATAGGAGGGACACAAGAAAGTTTTTTTCCCAAAAATAATTATAAGGTTAGGGAGTAAAAACTGTAAGCATAGTTAACTCTTTTAAATGAATCCACAAAAGTTGGGTACCCAAGGATAAAACCAGCCGGACTATTCTATATGCATGATCCTTAACATTTAGCTGCCTGTTGTTTTACTGTGTATAATATTTAACTTTAAAAAAGTTTTTCCTTGTTCCCCATCATAGTGAAGGTTCAGAACTGAATCAAATATTGGAACTGGGGTTCCACTGTATCAAGAGCTACTTTTTAATTTTTCAAATTCTAGATTGAATATAATTACCAAGGTTATTTTGTTTCCCAGAAAATAAATGATGATTATTAAAAATTCCTCATGAAACCATTTTATTTATGGGGGGATTTCAAAAGCATCACAATAAAACTTACCTAAGTAAAATGTGTATTTCTACTGCCATAATGGGGTATAATACAACTATTAAATTATGGCATTATAAAGGTATATTTATTAACAAGGAAATTTTTCCTAATCTTATTTAACTTTTCAAAAAGCTAATATAATAGAGCATAAGTTAATATAACAATAGCATATACAATCTGTAATTTAAATGCACTGGGGGAGGAGGAGCATAGGAATGTTTATATAGAGAGAAAAGGCCCAGAAATACACATCAGAAGGGAACAGTAGTGATAGGATCATGGTTTTATTTTTTATTTCTTTGTCATATCTTCTCATATTTTGAATTTCAGCAAAGAAGTAAATAACAAAAATTATTAGTCAATACAGTAAGGTTTATTTTCTGAAAAAAAATTCTAAACAAAGAACAAAATTCCTACCTATTCTAGGCTAACTCTACCATCACTAACGTCTTTTTAGTCTCCTCATCAATGCAGGACAGTAGAGCACTTAGGCTGAGACATGATATTATTAAGCTATCGGTCCCTTGGGGCTTATAATTCACCAGACCATTTGATCAAAGATAAAACAGTAAATGAGGGAAGTGGAGCACATTAAATAAGCATTAGTGGGTTACATTCAATTCTACAACAAATTCACCGACTGCATTGTATTTTTCCCTCCATGATCATTAAATTAGCAGATTCCAAGAGATCACTCTTCTTTTAACCTTGGGTTTGAAGAATCATGTCAAATTTTATGAGAAGCTTTTTGTATCTCAATATTAAAGAGTTTAAATTCAGCCGGTCAGTGGTGGCACAAGCCTGTAGTCCCAGCACTCGGGAGGTAGAGGTAGGTGGATCTCTGTGAGTTCAAGACCAGCCTGGTCTACCAAGTGAGTTCCACAACAGGCTCCAAAGCTACAGAGAAACCTTGTCTCAAAAAACCAACAAAAAAAAGTTTAAGTTCAAAAGTTTATGAATTATAAAATTTGATATTAGATTAATACTTTCAAAAACATATTACATTTTTATTGTGTTCACTGTTCTATTTAAAAAGACACAGATCATGGTGTGATGACATGTCCTAAATTACTAGAGATCAGAGATCAGAATGAATTCTGTCTCTTGAGATTTATTAAGCTTCAGGGATATATAATAATAACATCTGATTTGGGCCACAAAAAAAATTCACAAATCTCATTAATTAAAAAACAAACAACTGACATGTTTATACTGATACACACACACACACACACACACACACACACACACACACACACACACAAAATGTACCCTGTAAATTAGCTTGAAGATAGCCTTTATATTAAAAATAAAATGAAAAATCAGAGGCTAAGGAGGTACCTCAATTGATAAAGCACTCACCATGAAGTATGAGCAGCCAAGTTCAGATCCCCAGAATCCACTTAAATCTAATGTAGTAACATGCAACTGTAATCCCAGTGCACCTACAGAAAGACAAGAGACTCCCTGGAAGCCTACAAGCTAGCTAGCTTGAAGAACATAGAACAACTAGAGACCCTCCTTCAAACAAGGCAGAAGGTGACAATCAACACTTGAGAAAGTTCCCTAACTTTCACACATATAACCACTCACACACATATGCACATGCATTTATATACATCGCACATAAAACATACATATATTAAAATTTTTTATCAAATGAGGGTTACATATATAGCCCTACCTATGGTAGTATTTGCTTAGCATGCACAGTGCTTTAGGTTCAATCTCTAGGACCCATCTCTAAAAAATAAAAAACAAAAAGCAGATGAGGCCATATTTCATTTATGCCCTAAAGAAAAAGCTGTCATTTCATATTCTTTGTTTATCCTATCGGAATAGCCAAATAAATGTAAACTTACTGGGGATGTAGGTGTGCATGCATGCCTGAAGGTGGTCTATCAGAAATGGGGAAACTCCAGATTCAGCCAGAGACAAAAAATACAGCAGACACAGGACAGCTCAACAGCAAAGGCATTGCCACTGAACCTGATAACTTGAGCTCAATCCCAGGAACAACATGATGGAAGGAGAGAACTAACTCCTTCAAGTTTTCCTATTAATCTACACGAGTGTGGCATGCATGAGTGTACATGCGTGCGAACACACACACACACACACACACACACATACACTTCTAGTCAGCAGTAACTGGCTTGATATAGCCTAGAATTGTCTGAACATAATCTCAACTGAGTAACTATCTTTATCAGCTTGTTCAGTGGATATGTCTGTGAGGGATTATCTTGACTATCTGAATTGATATAAAAGGATACAGCCTACTGTGGACAATACCTTCCCTAGACAGGTGGTCCAAGGTTGTATAAGAAAGCTAGCTAAAAATGATCCTGTGAGCTAGCCAGAGGGTGTGATCCAGTAAGCATCATTCCTCCACAGTTCCTGCCCTGATATCTTTCAATGATAGACCACAACCTAGAAGCATGAGCCAAATAAACTTTCTTTCCCCAAGTTTCTTCAGTTCAGGGTAATTTGATTACAACACAAAATCAGGAAAACAACAGATGGAGATGGAAACACACACACATTTTCAAGGATAATTTGATTTTGATATTACATACAGATGAGTAGAAAGGAATTCCTCAGATTATACAAACACAAGATAATATAATCATATAGTACAACCCAAGTGAGATTTAGCCAACCAGCATGTGCATGGATATGTTAAAAGAATGTGATTTGCTAAAATTTAAATATAATTAATAAAAAAATAAAATTTAAGTTTACTTGCTTCATCTTTCTTAAATACAGAGACATATGTGCTCTTAGACTCAGTCAATATCACAAAATGCATATGGCTTTGGTTGTTGGCTATTTTTAAAAACATGTATTATGCATTTAAAGCCAATTTTATGAATTACTTATAAATCTGTTTATAAACAATAAATGGCTATATTTTATGACTACCTTTTTACTGTTACAGATGTTTCCATTTGTATCTTTTGAAATATGCTACAATGAGCTGAGTGGACAGATTTTTGAAGAGCATAAACAACAGAGTAATATCTAAGACTACTAAATTATCATTGGGTTGATTACTATAACATAAATGTACTTATAAATCAATGCAGGTAATGAGTTGACACATCTATTATTTTACCCCCCCCACAAAAAAAAAATCAATGAAATACTAATATTCTCCTTCAAGTGCAGCTTCCTGAGACCTACAACTCTATTTTTAAAGGAAATATTCAGAAAAACAACAGTGAACTGAAAATAAAGATAGCTTATTTGTTAAATCTAAATGATACCAATTACAGAAAAGTTTGCTGGTATACCATGGCAAAAATTAAGCTATTTCAAATGCACTGTAGCAGTGTATAATGATTTATCAAACTTTGTAACTAGATTTGTCTAAAAGTCTTAGATAATGATTTTCTAGTCCATTCTACAAATAGTGTCTGGTATATTAGCCAAAGTCTACAGGCAACAGCCATAGAAAAATTAATGAGCAGGCTGGTTATGGACCATTAATGCAAAATATACAGTCACTTTCTTAAAAGAAAGCAAGGAATACAGTTACACACTTACACCTAAGAAACACCAGGATAAAAATCATCATTTCTATGTAAGAGGACATCACCAACAAACATGAAGATCATTCCATATAAGAACAAGTCAGCAATGCAACTAACATAGAATCTAGTTATTTTTTAATTTAGATGCCAGTATTAAACATGAGGAAATCAAAGAGATGAAAATATTCCATGAAAAGAAAACGTGCTGCCTTTGCAAACAAGTCTAAAAACCAAAAACTAATGTTATTGTGAAATCTAGAAATATAACATGGCTAAGAACAAGTAAATATGGAAACTATCTTCTTCCAAAACTATTCTTTTTTTTTTTTTTGTCGGAGCTGAGGATCGAACCCAGGGCCCTGTACTTGCTAGGCAAGCGCTCTACCACTGAGCTAAATCCCCAACCCCCAAAACTATTCTTAAATGAAACATATTTAAACTAGAAATGTATCTTTGATGTCTACATTCTGCTTGCTATTTTCAGCAAAAGTAACTAAAATATAATTAATAGTTTCACAAAAAAAATTTATGGTAAGTTGTATGATATTTCTTTATTTATTTAGGAAAAGGGTTTTACAATTAATATTCCTGATGAAGTAATTTCACTTATCACTACTATTCCTTTTTAATTAACATTTTTTCATTTATTTTGCATACCAACTACATTTCTCCTCCCTCTCCTCTGGTTCTCTAACCCCTCCCACCTACCATCTCCCCTCTTCCACACCCACTCCTTAGTCTCCATTCAGAAGGGGAAGGCCACATCAAGTTGAGGAAGAACAGGGCTCACAAAAACTTTAATGAATAAATCTGAGAAGAAGGTGGGACTGACTGCCACAGTGCATATGTCTCGTAAGAGGACAGGTACAAGGTCAGGAGACCTCCTCATTAGCTTGTGTGGAGCCCAGTAAAAACAGAAGCCATGTTTCAATATACAATCCAGTTTGGTCCTGACATGAAAACAATTCATTAGCAATGAAATATACCACTTTAATCACTAGACGTTTATTTATATCTCCCCCAGTCCTCCCCCACTCCCCTCCCACAGACAGGGTTTCTCTGTGTAGCCTTGGCTGTCTCGGAACTCACTCTGTAGATTAGGCTGACCTGGCTGACCTCAAACTCAAAGATCTGCCTGCCTCTGCCTCCCCAGTGATAGGATTAAAGATGTGCACTGCCCCCAGCTGTTTATTTATATCTTATCTATGGCAAAAAGACCCAAAGGTGATATCCCAATTACCTTGCCTTTTTATTAGTGAGCTTGTGAGCAGGTCTTATAACTTTATTCTCTTCAATGCAATACATCAATAATTACAAGACATCACTCCTTAAATAACTAAAGTGAGGTGTATTACTCTTGTGTTTCTATTATGCACATATAACTCTATTTGACTAGCATGTGGGAACTATAGAATCCCCTACAGACTTAATAATATCAACAGCCATGTTGGAGTAACCAATATGTTGGCAGACAATCTTTAGCACCTAAAGGTAGTATCTTGCAACAACAAAAAGATTATTACACATTGGGCTGTTAAAACAACATAGAGTAAGAAATTTGAGACTGGGATGGAGAAACATCTCAACTGTTAAAGGCTAGGCTCACAACCAAAATTATAAGAAATATGAGAGCAAAGTTATTAGCAACTCAATTCCTTGTGAAGACCCTCAATATTTTTTGCAGGCAGAGGCTTTCTTGCTATATTCTAATATGGACATTCAGTTCACAATATGTAGCCTACAGCCAACAGCCAGTAAAATGCTCAGTTATGCAGGTATCAAATAGCAACCCCCCCAGCCCCAAAAATGCATCCTATGCCAATCCAGCCCCAAAATGAAAAAGCAAACTGGTAAATGCTTGACTGCAACTCTGTCAAAAGATCATGAGTAGAAGATCCAGTTAACCCATGCTCAAATGTCTGGCCCATAGAAAATATGAAATGATAAACACAGGTTTTTTTAATTAATCCATTTATTTATGTTAATGTATTTATTGTGTGGGTGCGGGTGTGAGCGGGAGAGGGAAGTGAGTGCTGAGTGCTTTGCCCTAAATGTGACAGTCACACTGCTACCATTACCACCCAGGGCCTGGGGACTACCATGGAAGAAGGGTATGGAAGAACGCTGGAGGATGGCAGGTGTGCTATGAAATGCTGTCTTCTGAAGACATGCTGTGAACTGCACTCTACAATTCGAGGCAGCTACGGGAAACCACACAAGACCAAGGTAACAGGAACAGTCAGAACTCCAACAGGCAGCACTAACTGGAGTCAGTGGACTGGGGCGGGGGGAGCAGACAACATAAAGATGAGAAAGGGGTGTTCAGGAGTCTCCAGGAAGTTGGCAAAAGAGAAGAACAAGGCACACTGTACATGTGTATGAGATTGTCAAAGACTAAATACAAGATAAACCATTGTGGTTCTCTGACCCGCACTGAGGAAGCACTGTCTCAGGAGGATCTTTGGGGCAACCCTGTGAAAGCCAGTTTACCAGAATCAGTGAGCAACAAGTTCAATAGAGACCCTGTCTCAAAGATCACAGAGAGAGAGTGACAGAAAACACATACACACACAAAAATGAGAACATAAAACTATATATTAAGTATATTTTATGTGAACTCAAGAAGACTCACATAATATGTGCCTTGGAGATGTGAAAAGGGGGCAATGATTAAAACCAAGATTCTTGAAAGTTGCAAGGTTCTAAAATATTGCTCCTGATAAATACTATTCATCCAGTGGAGAACAAACCCTGAGTAACAAAAGTAGCAAAAAACTTGCAATACTGAATCAAGTCTAATATACTGGGAAAGGGCTGCTGGTGAGACAAAAAAAATAATAATAATAAATAAAAATCATTTATTGGAAAAGCAAACAAGAAAATTAAAGCAAACATTGTTGGAGATGCTGAGATGGCACAGATCTCTGACTATTGAGTCCACAGACTAACCTCTCATCTAATGGTTATTCTTGGGAACAATACTTTGTTGTCTGCTGTATTGTATTATAACAACATGTGAAGGCATGATCCTAACAGGTTGTTTTGTGTGAAAATATTTAAATGCTGTATTTATATCTAAGCTGAAGGACTGATAATAACTGAATATACTATGCACATACAAAATTTGGTCAAACTGAAAAAGATGCATTCACAGGGCAACTGTCCAACACACGCTATCATTCAAAAACTATGTTAACAGATGGAGTAGATTTTTACTAAAGAGAACATACTTCTAAATATACACATATGTATTTTTCTACCCAATGTAAATGGCTCCATGAACCTTTTTGTTTTATTGGGGGGGGGGGGTGATCTGTTTGCTTCAGAAAATGAAATCCCATCAAGACTAAAGGTTCAGAAAGTTACTAAAGGGAAATGACTTAATAGAAATGTATCAGAACCAGTCTCAGGGGAAGTGTCATGCCCTGAGTAGAATGAATTTGTGGATAAATCAATCAAAACCAGAGAATTTGTGAAAATTAAAATGAAAGAGAAATCGAATGACTCACCTTTATTTATTTATTTATTTATTTATTTATTTATTTATTTATTTATTTATTTGTATACTAATGAAAGGCTGCTTTAAAGAAAAAAACTGGAGGGGACTACAACCAACACCAGTTATCCTAAGTTAGAGGTATGTGGTATGGGGTGGGTTTCGTAGACTTTACATCAACTCATTACTACTTGAATGTTAGAAATCTCTACACCCATACTTCTGCATTACCTAAGTATTAATGGGCTCCAACTATGAGCAGCACTGCCCATCAAACACACTCCAGGGAGCAAGAGTGGGGGATGAGGGGAAATTCCACAAACAAACTTCCTGAAACTATGTCCTCTTAGCATTTCTATACCTATATTTTTTCTTTTCAACTTTTTTTCAATTCTTTGTGGATTTCACATCATATATCAAAATACCACTCATCTATCCATACCCTCATTTCTGTCCTCTGCCCTTGTAATCCCCTCCAAAAACACAAAATTTAAAAGTAAAAACAAAAAACAAATCAAAACAAACAAAACTATCGGCACAGTGCAGTAGACTATTTTAAGGTGTGTTACTTCTGTTCATGTTGCAGTCGTTTCACTATGAGAAGCTGTGTTACTGTGCCTGTGTAAACCCCTGATGGTCTCGTAAAGAACTGGCCAGTAACAAGGCACAGTAGAAAGGAAGGAGGGGCTGGCAGGCAGAGAGGACATATACATAGAAGAAGAAAACTGGGCGAGATCTAAGAGCTAGCAGCCAGAGGAGGAGGACGATTCCAAGGGCCAGACACCCAGCTACACAGTGAGCCACAGAGTAAGATTTACAAAAGTTAGAGAGGGCTGGAGAGATGGCTCAGCCGTTAAAGGCTAGGCTCACAACCAAAAAATACAAAAGTTAGAGAAAAGGAAAAGCCCAGAGGTAAAAGGTAGTCGGAATAATTTAAGTTAAGGAAAGCTGGCTAGAAACAAAGTGAGGCTAAGGCCAGACATTCATAATTAAGAATAAGCCTCCATGTGTAATTTATTTGGGAGCTGGAAGGTGGGCCCCACAAAAGACCAAAGACCAACCAACTATAATAAATTGGTGCCCAATGTAGGGCTCAAATATCCCTCTAGAGCCTGAAAAGGTTAAACACCAAAAAAGGGATACGGCTCCTTTAAGAGTTTTGGCCAGACAGTTTCTGCCCATCAGTGAGCACTTGAGCAGCCAGTAAGTGAAGTAGGAACAAAAAACTAAGTAAAAATGCCTGCCACAGCACCAGCATTGACATTCTAGAGCTTTAGAAAGGCTAAATGCAGTTCCTGGTCAGACAAACCTCTGGATGGTCACAAGTTTCATGCTTGGCTTTCCTAACCCAAGGAGCGGGCAGAGCCAGCTGACAGCTGCTAGCCAGGAAAATCCAGGTGTATCTTAATAGTTTAAAAGTTTGCTCGTGGGCTGGAGAGATGGCTCAGCGGTTAAGAAAGAGCACTGAATGCTCTTCCAGAGGTCCTGAGTTCAATTCCCAGCACCCACATTGTGGCTCACGACCATCTGCAATGAGATCTGACACCCTCTTCTGTATACATAATAAATAAATCTTTTTTAAAAAAAAAAGTTTGCTTGTGTAGTCAAAAAAGGCTGAAAATACACAATAAAAGAGGTCCAGACTTTAAAAAAAAAAAACCTCTAAAGTGTGTTTAACAGTGTGCATAGGCTTAAAAGAACAAGGGTATAGTCATAGAAAGAAAGAAATGGTATAAAAATAATAAAATCTTTAAATAGATAGTAAAAGTAATATAAAAGAAAAAAGCCATGTAAAGATGACAAACACACATGTAGTCAGGATCCTGTATGTGTTAGTTTCGAATTTTTTGACTGCTACACTGAACCAATCTAGATACTTTAAGAATGCCTTAACTTTTAAAAAGTCAAAAAATATATTTGTCAAATGAAAGTCACAAATGCTTTGGAGTTTTGTTCCCACAGGAGATGAGAGGCTGTGGATTCCTTTGGGGTTAATATGGATCAGGTTTGATCAGGCATGAACTCCTAAAACTTGACAGATGATATCTTTCTCTCTGGGACCTTAAAGATACTTCGTCCACAGGCAACAGGAAAAAGTATGGGGAAACTACACCCACATTCCCAAGAATTGGGGGTGTGGGTGGCTGTTGGTTATTTGGTGGGCTATGGATGTTTGTTATCACTTAGGAAAATATAGTATATTGATACAAATTTAAAGTTAATTTTGTAACACTGTATATGTGTCTCTACTCTTTTTTAGAGGATTTTTGTATATTGATAAAAATTAAAGGTTATTTTTGTTACAACATATATGTTTCTATTCTTGTACCTATGCAGTTTATTTTAAAATGTAAGGTAAAATTCTAATTTTTGAAAGCTGTTATAGGACAATCAAAAACTATATAGGACAATCAAAAAACGTAGGTTAATGGTTAGTCATTTATAATATAGTCATTATAAATTTGTAGATGTTAGGTATGCTTTCCAGATCATATAGAGATATATTTTAGGTAGATAGATGGTCTTGAAACCTTTCAAAGACATATAGACTATGACATTTTAAAGTGTTTTGTTAACTTAGGGCTTCTCATGAAAATGAGACACATCTCCTAGTAAGCACGCAGAGAAGACAATGGGCATTGGAGAAACTCCTTATGGAGTTTGCTTTCATTGTGGCAAGATTAGCCACTAAGTAAAGAAACTATTCTTGCCTTCAACTGCTGGCAATGTGCTATGCAGACTGGATATACAGGACACAGGGGGAAAAAAAAGACTGTTAAACTTTGCCAAACAAGGCAAAACAGTCCTTCAAAATTCCTGCTTCATGCCGGGCGGTGGTGGCGCACGCCTTTAATCCCAACACTCGGGAGGCAGAGCCAGGCAGATCTTTGTGAGTTCAAGGACAGCCTGGGCTACAGTGTGAGTTCCAAGAAAGGTGCAAAGCTACACAGAGAAACCCTGTCTCAAAAAAATAAAATAAAATAAAATAAAATCCTGCTTCACAAAAGAGTCTGCCAGATATTCTACAGGACACACACACACACACACACACACACACACACACACACACACGACTGATAAATTTTGCCTGTACAAGGCAGGACAATCCTTCAAATTTCCTGCTTCTTAAAAAAGTCTGCCAGATACTCTAGGCCTATTGGCTAAAGATGGATGCCCCAACATTGCACAGGAACTTTGGGTGACTGTCCAGGCAGCCAAATGTCTCTGCTGTTAAATAATATACATCTTTCTGGGTCTTTAATGGAGAAAAGATGAAATAGTTATAGTTACAGTTATCCTTAGTTATGATTTTTTTAAAAAAGTAAAATTAGGTGTAAAACTTTGGATTTACTAAGATAGGACAGATAATACATTAGTTTTTAAATATGCTAACTACAAATGGACTGAATACTGTAATTCTTACTTAATAACTGCTTTTATTGTATGTAGTTATACTATGTTAAAGTTAAAACCTTTATTTTAGACAAAAAGGGGGAAATGTAGTAAAATATTTTAAGATGTGTTACTTTTGTTCATGTTACATTTGTTTAAATTTTGAAGCTATGTTACTGTGCCTGTGTAAAATACCTGATGGTCTCATAAAGAACTGGCCAATAACAAGGCAGGAGAGCTGGGCAGTGGTGGCACACACCTTTAATCCCAGTACTCGGGAGACAAAGGCAGGCGGATCTCTGTGAGTTCGAGGCCAGCCTGGTCTACAGAGTGAGGAAGGCGCAAAGCTATACACAGAAATCCTGTCTCAAAAACAAAAAAAAAAAACAAGGCAGGAGAAAGGATAGGTGGGGCTAGCAGGCAGAGAGGAGATATATATATGGAGAAAACTGGTGGGAGATCTAAGACCTAGCAGCCAGAGGAGGAGGACGATTCCAGGGGCTAGACACCCAGCTACACAGTGAGTCACAGAGTAAGAGTAAGTTTACAAAAGTTAGAGAAAAGGAAAAGCCCAGAGGTAAAATAAGTTAATTTAAGTTTAAAAAAAAGCTAGAAACTAAGCGAGGCTAAGGTTGAACATTTATAATTAAGAATAAGTCTCCATGCATGATTTGTTTGGTAGCTGTGTGTTAGGCCCCACAAAAGACCAAAGACCAACCAACAACAATAGCATGGAAGCTGTAGAGTGGCCCAGTGAATCACACAGTACACCCTTTAGTCACACAACTTTACTTGAAAGTGTTCATTGCAATGAGTCACTGGTCTGGTTCCTATTGTTTGTTACCTTGTGCCATAGAGACCATGTAGCTTTGGATCTACATATCTGGCCTCTTCACATGCTCCAACAGTTCCTAGATGAGGTGGATGTTGGGGTGGCCTATCTCGTGGTCCTGGTTCTGGGCCTGGGTGGTAGCTGATCAGCCTGCCAGCTTTCCCTCCTTCGTAACCACCCAGGTGAGCTCTCCAGCACTGCTCCAGCTAACCCACCCAATGTAGCAGACAACAAGGAGCCAGGCCAGCTCTCCTACTCTCACAGCCTCGGGTACAGCTCACCCACACTCGCACCACAAGGACCATCCTGGCCAGGCAGCTGCCAAGGACCATGTCTGGGTCCATGGTCCTACCACAGCCTGAGTCTTATGCTGATGTCTATGGCCCATGTTACCACCAAAGGCCACACTGATTCCCAGGATCTGGGCCTCCACCAGTGGCCTTCTTGATGCCCAATGGCTATTCTGATGCCAAGCCCACACAGACCTGAGTAACACATGCTACCACATGGGACCAGTGTAACCACTGGGCCTGAGATGTGGCCAGGGTCATGTCTGGGTGCATGGCCACAACAAAGACAGGACCTTTTCTGATGTCTGAGGTTTCTGTCACCATCAAAGGCAGTGAGGATGTTTGAGATATAGGCGTACACATGGGGACATGTGGGGGTTCAAGGGCCATGCTGCCATTGGGTCCATGGTGATCTAAGTGACCTACATTGCCACCCAGGGCCATGGTGTCATCCAGGCCTGGGCTGCTATCAGGGGCCATTTCTGTGTCCGTGGCCATGCCACAGCCACAGTCTGTGTTGATGTCATGGCTTCTATTACCACCTATTAAAGCTTCCTAGAGCTGGGCAGTGGTGGTGCACGCCTTTAATCCCAGCACTCAGAAGGCAGAATGAGAGGCAGAGGCAGACAGATCTCTGTGAGTTCAAGGCCAGCCTGGTCTACAAAGAGTTATAGCACAGCCAGAGCTGTTACACAGAGAAGCCTTTTCTTAAAAAAAAAAAAAAAAAAAAAAAAAAAAATACAAAACAAAACAGCTTCCTAGACCTCCCTTTTAATTAGTAGCATTCTCTAAATAATGAAATTCCCAGTGTGTCAATTCTGCTACAATTGTGGTAAGATAGTTGATAGCATATGTACTGACCAACAGCATAGGCTTAAGAGTAAAATACACCTGATCTGAATTTTAACAGTACTGCCCATTATTTCTGTTTTTCATTTAGCATAGTATCTAGAGTCATGCATACACAAAGACAACAAAAGAAAATTCAAAGGTATTTTTATAAGAAGGGAAAGGGCTCCTGCTTGAGGGAACTGAGCGAATCATAAAGAGTTGGAAAGAAGGTAAAACAGTGTTTTCATGGAAGCTGGTCTAATAATGTGATGGCAAACATAAACTGATAACTTCACACATTTGTACCACACTAGCTATAAACACTCCATTTATATTCTTGTTCCAGTTTCACAACAGGGTACAAACAGAATATTCAACTTATAAGAGATGAAATTCTATAGTGATGAGAAGATATAATATACACTCAGGATCTATAGGTCTTCTGGTACCTAACCTACAAGAATCTTCTTCACAAATACCATGCTGCTGCCAATCTTGAATTGGCTTAACAATTTCACAAGTGCAAACACTTTGAAAACGTATTTCTGTAACACTCAATGTACACCTGGCTCAAGCTTAAGAAGGAGAAAAGACAAGCCAACAAAACCCAAATCTACTTGCTGATTCCATGGCAGCTTACAAAATAGCAAATGTGTCATTGCTTTCACAAGACAGGTAAGAAACAGAAGAGAAGGTAATTCTTTGTATCCTAATATTGTTAGAAAACTATGTTCTAAAAGATTTTCTTTACAAAATTAACCACACTCCGGTATTGAGAACATTCATTCTGACAGCAGGTACCATCTAAGAACTACAGGGCATTCTCTCTGCAGCCAGCACACACTGTCATCATCTTCATCAGTCTGGCCACATGGGGACTGCACTTGAGAACTGTGCTGCCAGATCAGACGATTACCTTTGGTGAACTCCAGCAAGCACCTCACAAACTGGCTTATCAACATCAAACAACAACCAACACATATGTCCATTTCTACATAATGGACAGACAGGGATACAAAAGGAAAGGGAGCAAATTTATTACTTTTCTAAGAAGCTAGTAAGTCAAACACTAAAAAAGTACAATAATAAATAACGAAAATGATCAATGGAAAAAATCAGAATAAATAACCATAAATCTACAAAAACAACATTTTTCAAGTAAATAGTTTGTCCAATAAAATTAGGTAAAAGCACTATCCCATGCAATTTCCCTAAGACTGTCCACTAACTGACAATGTAATTTACTGGAAATCTAGCACTAGATATTCCAAATACATAAGTCATTAGGTAGTTACTAAGTATATTAGCTCTAGCTAGGCAGGCAAAGCATACACAGAAACAAGAAAGAACAGTACGGAAAATTTTTAGGTGCTCACTTTGATACAGAACACAAATTTAGAAAAAAAAAAAAAAGCTTTAAGTGAAGAATGAACAACAGAGCTATAACTACACTACAAAAATAAAGCTGACCTATGCACACTAAGTGATCAATTTCCACATCCCCACTAGAATTGTTGAACATCAACTCTGAATCAGGTATGGTACTCAGTTTTGGGATGTGGGAATAAAACACACATTGTCTCTGTTCTCTTGATGAGCAACCTAATGGGGGAATGCACACACAAATCAATGATTACTATGACACAAAGGCCCCGGGAGTGTGAAATCTGTGAAAGGAACAAAAAAGGGAACAGATTTTTGAATAGCATTTCTCAACTGGAAATTTCCAAGGAACTCCCTAGAGCACCCATGGGGAGGGAGGGTACTGAATTAACTTCTTTCACACATCAGAATAATATCCATATACAACTCTCCAGTAAATCAAGAAATCATTCATTCAAATCACTGCTGAGTGAGATTCCAATGAAGAGCATTAGCAGAAGGCAATCAACTAGTGAGACTGCACTTGTCACAGAGAAATAAAAATAAGGTGCCCCTGATGGCCTGGTTCTTTAGAAAAGAAATTAATTTAACGAGTCCTTTGCCAGAAATATGGAATGAACCTAAAGTACATGGAAAGATTGCTAACATCACCAGTCATCAAAAAACACAAAGTAGGGCCAATGAGAAGACATGGAAGATTAAAGGTACTTTGCCACCAAGCCTGCCAGCCTGAACTGGATAACCAGAACCCACATGGCAGGAGAGAATGAATCCCAAAGCTGTCCTCTAACCTCCATATTGGTGCCATGGCATACTATCTACAAGCAAACACACAGAATAAATAAATGTAAAATAATAATAATAATACGAAAGAAATCCAAACAGAACAGCACTATAAAAGACTGATAATACTAAGGGTAGGAAGGGCCTCAAATTTAGGGCACTATACCTGACAGCCCACTACCATGATCAAGACTGGCCAACCCCAGCTATCAGCAAAAAGACAGCTGAGTACCAAATGTTTTGAGGAGGAAGGGTAGAATGAAAATTGTCAGGACAAGCCCAGAACCCAATGGCAGTGAGGAAGGAGAATGGGCAGCAGCCTTCCACTATGATTGAAGATCAATGGTCCCATGGAGGACTCCTTACTGGAGCAGGACTTACCCATAGCAAGAGAGCTACATACAAGCAGAGATCATGGCAGCAACTTTGGATGCTAACACGATGTCAACTTTGCTATAGCAACCACACACTGACAGAAACTCCTGGGCCCAAACTCTCCTCTCTGACACCTAAGAGTCTGGCTTCCATACCACGGTAACAGGAAGCAGACCCTCAAATTTTACTTGATTGGGAACACTTTGGAAGCACTCAGCTTTCTTCCTTTCTTCCCCTAATTTTAACAGGTCTTTCCTCATTTCATACCTCATTTTCATACACACATTCAGTCAAGGAGGACCACCAAATTCCATATAATGGGGGTGTGCAAACTCTGAACAGACAGACTCCTAAGAAGGTTTATCAGAAGTGTTGGAAGATGGCAACTGACTTCAAGTGAGACACAGGATCTCTACAAGCAAGCAAGTCACCCAGGCTTCAAGACTGACTTGCAGCTGTAGGCAGAGGGAGGCCATCTGGCCTGAGCATCCAGGACTCTACAGTCTAACTGCAAAAAGGAATTCATTCCTACTACTGCTTCTTACTCTCCAAGACCCACTACTTTTGAGAACTGTTCCACCAGCCTATAAAACCTGCTACTCCACCAACCTGTGACTCGACTTTGAGATCTGCTAGTCCAGAGACCTGCTGGTCTAAAAAACCTATATAAGCTGTGGTATTTCTCAGGGCTACAACACTAACACTGTAAGCTCCATTCATTCAAGTTATCATTCCCCAGCTAGTTTTCCCCTTGAAAGCTGTTAATCCTGAATTAGGAAATTTCACATTTGTTCAGCCCTTTCTGTACCAATTCATCTGTGGAGAGGGTGTGACTAGAAAAGGATTGGAAACAAATGAGCCAACTATCTCTGTTCACTCTCTCAATATCAAGTATTGAGA